>NC_058130.1:622827913-622924133 GCF_016433145.1 Gracilinanus agilis
AATACCTTGTGTGTTTTTGATAATATCAATGATGATAGTTAGCATTTATATAATAGTTTAAAGTTTGCAAAGTGCTTTATATTTATCTCATTTGATCCTCATTACAATTCTGTGAGGTTGACATTATTTTTCCAATTTTATAGATGAAGATACTGAGGCTTTGTCCATGTCAACCAGCTAGTCAGTGTCTGAGGCAGGATTTGAACTCTGATTTTTTTTATTTTAAGTCTGGGTACTCTATCCACTATCCTCTTAATTACCCCAAATACCCAGAAGGTTTAGTAAAAAATCGCTGATTGATTGGCTCAGTTACCAGACATTCTTCTGGAACCTGGTGTGTAGAGATACACAAAATGAAACAGTTTCTACCTCAAGGAGCTTATATGCACCATTGGAATACAATATGTGCGTGGATGAGTAAATACAGAACAAGTGAAAAAAGTACATAGTGAGGGGAGCAACTAAGAACATTGGGAGAGGTGTCTTGAAGAGGAGCCACTGGAGCTGACCTCTCCTACTACTTACTCAATCAAGAGTGTAGAAATATTCCCTCCAGGCAAGTTTCATGTGCTCAGTGTTTGCTGAGACCTTTGGAATCTACCAAAGTTTGAACCTGAAAAACCTAGCCACTGGAAAGTTAGAATTTAAGTGGCATGAAAAAGAAGGCATTTTGGGGGTGCAGAGGCATCATGTTTTCAAAGAAGGTCTCTTTACCATAATAGGGCAGAAAGGCGGCCTGAAGTCAGAAAGACTACATAGGTTCAAATCTGGCCTCAGATACCAGGTGTGTGATCTTGGACAAGTCAATTCTTTTTTGTGTCAGTTCCCTCATCTATAAAGTGACCTGGAGAAAGAAATGGCAAACCATTCCAGTATCTTTGCTAAGAAAACCCCAAAAGGGTCAGTCACGACTGAACAACCACATGTTTACCATAAAGTTATGTTTCTTTTGTCCTATCTTCTACTTGGGAAACTTGGCACTTTGAAAGCCCACAAAATCAACCCCTACCCTTGATGAAACATTAGGCCCTTTTTAGTCCAGGCTGGCCATCTGTCAAGATTTCTAGACTTGTTTAAAGGGGAGTTAATTGATATTTACTCAATTAAATTACTCTATCCTGCTTATAGTATGTGATTGCCCTCACAGTCATTATCCAAGGAACCACCTCCTGTGGAAAGCTGGGGCCTTTTCCCATCAACTGCCAACTACCTGCCACACACAGCAGCCTCTGTGAAGCAGCAGGGTATGCTAAGGACAGACAGGAGACAGTCAAACTGCCACCACTGCCTTGACCAATATCCTCCCGAAATCAAAAGTGAAGCAGAAATCATTGTGGAGAGGGAGCCCGTGTTCCTCATTATCACCAGCAAAAGCTGAGCAACCGTCAACAATGGGCAGAGAAGTAGAGGAACCAAGACAGCATCTCCCAGACCACCAGTTCTGTTTCCAGCCCAGTCCTGATCACCTGGAGAGAAGGTCGTGTGGAGAAGGGGTTAGCCATCTCCTCCAACTACAATTAATCCCCCCCCCCCCCCAGACAGGCAAACTACCTGAGCGAAGGCAGCATGGCACTTTAAGGGAAATTTAGGAGACATAAGCCAGGAAAGCCAAACCATGACTACCACTTTGATTGCCATTTCCCTTCAGATCTCAATGAAGATAGTTCAAGACCCTGAATCCAAGAACCTTGGGAATAGAAATGCTTCTAACCCTAATTTTGAGCCATCATCCTGGGAAGCAGCTCCTGTGAAGTCATGCTGATTGGTCACCACTCCTGCAGGATTTGTAGTCACATATATCTATTGAGGACCCTGAAAAGTAAATTCTTGCTCCTAAAGTCTTTGAAGTTGTCAAATGGTTCAATATGAAAACGTTTTGATTTTATCAGTGGAAATGACATGAAAGAAGAAGAAGTTATCATCTACTTTGCTGCTTCACCCTAAAGACCATGGGATCTTTCCCTCTGATTTGTAGCATCCCTATTAGAAAATGAGTTCCTTCAGAGCAGGGACTGTTTGATTTCTCTGTGTGTATACTCAGTGCTCAGTACAGTGCTTTGGACATAGTAAGCACTTAATAAATGCTTCATTTATTAATGGAAGTATATTATGCTCAATCAATCAATTGATCATAAGCTTTAGACTAAATTCAAAAAGCCCTTCAAATTATAGAGATATTTTCTGATAGATGTGGAAACTTGGCTACATATCAAGGATGTTCTACAAATGATGGAACTAGAATACTGGGGTTATTTGGGAGGTTGGGGCAAGTATTTCTTTCTAACATACCTCTATGTACCTCTAGTGCACCAAGGAGGAACTTATGGTAATGGGGGTGAAAGCATGGGTTTTAAAGAGAGGGGCTTCAGTTTTGGCCTTGGCCAGTTCTCCTTCCCTCTCCTCATTCAGGGTGAAGGAGGATTTTGGGATTTTTGAAGGGGTTGGAAGATATTAGATTTCTCATCTTCCCATCAGTGACCTAGTAGTATCCCCAGATTAGATGATGGTAGTATCTACATTGCTAATGATGGATAGAGCAGGCCCAGATTCACCCTTCATTAGGGGAAATTCTTGCACAGTTTATGAACAGGAGAAATGACTTTCACTAATCAGGAGTTACCCATTTACTATGTGTACTCTCAAAGCTTGAACCCACTTCCTCCTGGACTTGTGGGAGAATATATTAGAGACTTTTATTTTCTTTTCAGAAGCTTACATTATATTGGGGGGAAACACACACACACACACACACACACACACACACATATATATATATGGATAAAATATATGCCAACTAAATATAGAGTTAAATCAGGGAGGGATCACTAGCAACTGGGAAGATCAGGAAAAGTCTCATGGAGAAGGTTGTACTTGAACTTATTTTGGAAGAAGCTAGAGGTTCTCTAGGTAAGAGAAAGATGTGGAGGGATCTATTTTAGGCAAAGGGGAAAACCATACGAAGACAGGGAGGCAGGAAATTAAATGTCCCATTCATGGAACAGCAAATGAGCTAGTTTGCCTGGACCACAGAGAAGTCAAAAGAAAAGTAACATGTAACAAATCCTTGTATTTAGAAAAAATGTTTTTTGTTTAATTGCTATCTTGTCCTAATGAATTGCATTCTCAGCCACTGCCCAATGCCACCCAGATCCTGTGAATTATACTATTTTATGTCTGTAGTTCTGATGGTCCTTGCTGTGGGACCTCACAGTTTTGATGTATGGGGAGTAAGAGAGACCTGGAGTGCCCCAAGATTGTACTGCTCTTCCTAACTCTGCCTTGACTCAGACTGAGTCTGAGAGCCTTCCATAGGGGTAGGTTGAAGACTCCTGAGATGGAAAGTAAAGAAAGGGTGAAAGGATCATAGGTATAGACTTGAAAGGGAACTTAAAGGCCATTAAATAAAAACTATTATTAAAATTAGGAAGCTAAATACTAGAGACATTAAGTGACTTGCCCAGAGTTACATAGCTAATAACTTGAATGCATGTCTTTCTGAATTCAAATGGGCAATAATGCCCTGATCATTATCTTATAGATGACTTCTATGCTAAACTTAGGGGATGGAGAAAGAAAACAATACCTGGATCAGACATAAGAATCAGTATTAGAATCCAAGGATTGACAAGAATTGTGTCCTGGGGGTCAGTTGACTACTAGGAGAACAAGAAAGTGTACATAGAATTCCCACATTTTGCAATACTTAATTTCTTAAAGGGCAGCTACTTTTTTTGGGGGGGGGAGGTCCACAAAAGACTAAATATTGTTTCTTATCTTCCTCTCAATCAGCTCTTGCCTCACAACCCCACTTGTACTAGCAGGTTGGGACTCCAGAGCAAGGATAATTACATCTCCCCATCTGGCTTTTAAGAGGAGGAACAAATGAATTGTATGAAGGATGGTTATTCTTTCTAGTTCTATAGCTCAAGGTCTTTCTCCTGTGTGATTCACTCGCCTCCACTCCTCTCTCATGATTATTAGTTGACATAAATTAGCCAGCCAGATTTAATTATGGAAGTAGCATTATTCTTTAAGGAAGTGGTCATGTTTAAGGAACACTAGTATAATATTAAAGAGAATGAAGACAATATGGGGCATAGATTTAGAGGCAGTACTGTATAATGAATAGGGTTCTGGACTTGGATTCAGGAACACATGTTCAGATAATAGCTCAGACACTTATTGTGTGAACCAGGAGAATCCACTTAACCTCTCTTTGTCTGAGTTTACCCACTTGTAAAATAAGGCAGTTGGGTTTGATGAACTCTGTTTCCTTCCTGCTCTAGAAATTTAAGCTTCTCTGATCTATGAAGCCTTAAAAAGTGTGTGAGAGATCAATTAGTCCTGTGGTCCCCAGGCTGTAGGGAATAGCTGAACTAAGTGGAGTTGTTTGTCCTGTAGAACAGTGGAGTACTTAACCAGATCCTAGGAATGGCGCTGGTGTATCACGGACTGGGCTGCCCCATATACAAATAGAAAATAAAGCTTTGGCTAAAAGTTAGTGGTATCATTTCAGAAGCTGTGACCAGCTCAGGTTGGGAAGAACAGTGACATCTACAGTTTTGGTAACCAAATTTCCTCTTATGTCTTCTCAGTGGTAAAAGTCATAGGTGTTTATGTTCATCTGGGGCTCTGGATCTTTCTACTTTAGGACCCATGGACGATAGGCACTAGCGATGAACTAGTAAACAATAAGTGAATTTCAGATCAAACTGCAGGGCCTTTGCTAAGCTTATTCCCCAGTGGCAGGTATTGGGACTCTAGGGGGCAGGAAATGATGGTGATGATGATGATGATGATGATGATGATGATGATGATGATGACATTGTTTAGTTGTTTTCAGTCATTTGGCTTTCTGTGACCTCACTTGGGATTTTCTTGGCAAAGATGCCAGAGTGTTTTGCCATTTCTTTTCCAGCTCATTTTTTTTTACAGATGAGGAAGAGTCAAACTGGGTTAAGTGACTTGCCTAAGGTTACACAACTAAATTAGTTTCTGAGGCCAGATTTGAACTCAGGAAGAGGCATTTTCTTGACTTTAGCCCATCATTTAATCCACTATGTGGGTACTTACCTGCCTACTGTAGTAATATTAATAAGTATATAGCATGCTAAGATTTGCAAAGCACTTTTTATGCTATCTTATTTGATCCAAGAACACAAGATGATATTTATCCAATTCTTCTTTTATGAACTAATGCTTTTGTATTTCTCTATTCAAATATTTACTAACAGTACTTGACCAAGTAGAGTAGCACTAGGGTACTATAGGAGGTTCTGAGAAATTTTGGTAGAGAACTGCTTCTCTCCCTCACATTACTGGTCTAACCAGAGGGGTTGCTCTGGACTACTCTTATCCCCAACTCCCTGGTTTCAGTTCTGGAAAGGAAAGATAAAAGTACCATCCTCATATTCTTGTGTGCTGTGAAAAAGTGCCAGGATAAAATCAGGCCCCCCAAGATCATGAACTGGATGACACATTACTTCATCCCTTCTCCAAACTAGCCTTCTCCCAGCTCTATCCCTAACTGCGACCATTCCAGGATTGTTTATGGTATAAAATCAAGTAGCCAAATGTCATAAATAAATAAAGCAAGCAGTTTGGTTCAGAGGATAGGCTTAAAAGAGGAACATCTTGGGGTTATATGGGAGAAGGAAGGTCAGTTCAGGAATCAGAGGATAATCCTGGCTATGCTGACTGGGTTACCCTATGCAAACTAATTAACCTCTTTGTGCCTCAGCTCCTTATCTTCAAAGTGAGGATTATAACAGGATTGCAGATCATTCTACGGACTCTGAAAACATGAAGACTGCAGAACCCTCTACAAACATTACTAATAATGGTTGGTCCCAAATGGAAGGCTCCAAGCCTTACCAAAGAATTTAATCCCTTTCCATATTTCTCTACCTAAAGACTATGCCTCATTACACCTTTTGTCTAATGGCATTTTTCATTGCAAGACAGTATTTATTTTTGTATGTGAACAAATTTATGTTTACCCTAAAATGTACTCTCTGTTTTTGAAGTCTGTTGTTCTATAGCAATGTACTGGATCCTAGATATTTGGTCTCACACATATTGACAAGCACCCATTATAGCAAATTAGAGCAGCTGCTGGAAGAGGAGAGGAGGAAAGAAGGTATTTTTAACTTCTTTTCAGGCTGACAACTTTTCTTGCCTGTTGAATGAGACATGTACGCTTTTATTGTCCCATAAGCATATTGCAATTATATTAACCATGGTTAAGCAATTCAAAATTGGATCAGCGGGCACATAATGACACGCCAAGAAGTGGCACAATGAAGGAGCTCTTAGTTGGGCTTTATTATGGATTTGCTGATTCACATTTAAATTGCCAAGTCTTTTGTGACATTTCCAGTAATTCTAGTGGGAGGTATTTATATAACTGTATTCCTTCAGTGGTGTAAAGATTACCAGTTCCCTTCATTATTCTTGGTCATTATGCCATAGCTTCTTTAGAAGAGGAAAGGAAATAATACACAATCTTATTTAACAATAAAATATTTACAGGATTGGAAAAAGACATTTCTTTGAGTTCTTGGAAGAGATTCGTGCAGCATTTCTTTTGATTTATTTAAAAAAATTCATGCCTCATAAAGATGTAGGTTATGCCTATGTGATGATCCCTTTGAGCTGGCCACTAACTCTTTCCTCAGCTCATTCCAATCTCTGTATTCACAGAGGCCATTCCATAAATCTGTGACATATACATTCCTCACCCTCTTAGAATCTATGTTGTCCTTAAAAACTCGTTTAAGATGACACCTCCTCTGTGAAGCCTCCACCAGTCCTTCTAGTTATTAGTACTTTCTCTCCCTTTAACTTATCTTTTATTATTCTTATTTGTACATATAACAGAGATTGTAGGACTACTTTCCAAATCCCCATTTGCATTAACAGGTTGGATCCCTGGAGCAAGGCTACTTAAATCTCCTCTTTTGGATTCTTGGGCTATCTTTGAGATATTTAGGGAGATCTTTCTAATGCCATAGCACATGAACCTCCATGATCTCCCCTTCCCCGCCATGATGATTAGTCAGCATCAATTAGCATTCAGATTTACTTACTTTTAAATTAGTGGCATCATATATGAGTTGGTATAAAAATGCTATAAAACATTTCTTTTCTCACAATCCCCCAAAGTCTGTGATTCACAAGTCCATAAAGAACCCAAGAGAAAGTATGAGCCAACTTAGAGACCAAATGTAGCAAAGGGGTAACTAGCTCCTGGTTAATGAAGTCATTTTCTGTCCTTTGTGGGATATTCATGAAGTTCTCCTTAGGCGCAGTATAACTTTGCTGCTGGGGTCCTTGCACAGTCTATTCTTAATGTGTCTAGTTTGTACTTGGCTCTTGATATGCAGAAACTACATTGACTATTCTGGGGACACTTTTATGACTAAGTTTCTGATGGGAAGTAGAAACATCCTCTCACCCTCTGACGTTTGCAAGGTCTTCCTTTGGTCAAGAAAGTTGGGGAAAGAAACCAAGGCTGACTGGGAATGAAGCTTCTCTTCTTTCTTCCCATGCTAGTAGTCCCTTTCAGGGACCTGGCTGGAAATCTTCTGCCCTAAATTGCTAGTCTTAAATATCCAATTCCAAAGTAGGTTTATATAATTTTTATATAAGCCCCACAGGTTGTGACCAAATCTCTCCAACAAGCCGAACATTTATTGTTACATCTAGTTGAGGTGTCTTTGATTTGATTGATCCAATTACTCTAGACTTAAAGGGTCTGGGTCTTAGTCACACTTAGCTTATCCTTTTGATTGATCAATTCAATCTAGATGTATAGAAATGTGTTTTTATTCAATAAAAATATTAGGGCTAAGTAGAGTGGCATGATTGATTCAATTAACCTCCACCACTAGTACATATTATGTTCATAAAGGCATATGTTGCATGCCCCATGTAAGTTCTTTGAGAGCAGATATTGTTCAGTTTTTGTCTTTGCATTGCTGGTGTGTCTCTAAGTATCCAGTATATCCAGTTAAGCACATAATAAATGCATTATTGATTGCTTGATTTAGTTGAAATTCCCTAGTATGACATTATTTCCTTGAGGGCATTGTTAATTTTTGTCTTTGTGTCACTAGTACCTAACACAGTAGGGGCTTACTAAGTTTTTTGAATTGAACTGAATAGACAAAGCCCTACTAAATTGGACTGACTTAGGGGTTCACGGGGATCATTCCCCATAGTGGTATGGATATGTTGATAGCTATATAATCAGGCACTACAGTAAAGAACAAAAGAAGAACAGGTGTTTGAGTTTTTCAGGGCAAGATAAAAATTTTTTTTTATAACATGCATTATATATTTCAGAAAATTCTCACTTGACTGCTTCTTCTTTCCAATTATTTGTTTCCTTCTGTATCGGTGTCATTCTGATCGGTTCTTCTGGATTTTGAGGATGTACAGGGTCAAGAGATAAATTCAGGCCTGTGAATGAATTCTCCCCTGGAATTAGACCTGGAAGGAAGAGGAAGGGGAAAGTACAGATATAAGAATAATATAATAATAGTATACTGTTGGCAAAATTATACCTGAAATTCAAAATATGAAGCTTCTACTTGTTTTTTTTTTCTAAGAAGTATGTTGTGGTAATCTTGAGACAAAACTGTTCCATCTTGTGATTATTTCAAATACAATAGGATCTCCAGCAAGAGAGAAATATAGCAGAGCTCTAATAGGCCAAGTACTGTGGTTTTTCAATGGAGATGCATTATATAATAATACCATGTTTCACAGGCTATTTCTTGGTGATGCCTGCAGAGGCCTGGGTAGCTAGACTTGACTTTAACGTAATACTTGCTCAATACTTCAAAGGGGGAAGAAGAAGGAGGGAAAACAAATCTTCATTATGCATTTACTACGTGTCGGGTAAGTGTTAAGGACTTTAGAAAATCTCATTTAGTTTTCAAACCAAAGGGTGACAAAGCACCTACTTATGAGATGATATTGTTGTTCAGGCATTTCAGTTATGTTTCACCCTTTGTGACTCTATTTGGGATTTTCTTGGCAGAGATACTGAAGTACTTTGCCATTTCCTTTTCCCAACTCATTTTACAGATGAGGAAACAGTGGCAAACAGGGTTAAATGACTTGCCTAGGGTCACAATCTAGTGTCTGAGGCCAGATTTGGGTGTCTTCCTGACTCTAGGCCTGGCACTTTATCTACTTCTCCACCTGGCTGGCAGGTGCTATTATTATTCGCTTTTTACAGTAAAGGAAATGGAGGCAGAGGTTAAAATGACTTGTTCAGGATTATACAGCTAGTAAGTTTCTAAGGGTGGATTTGAACTTAGGTCTTCATGACTCCAGACTATTAATCTATAAAACATTCATTTTGCATCCCTTCAAGTTCCAGCTTCCACAAAAATCTTCTTCCTTAATCTTCCTTTCCTTCTTCCTTCCCTGCCTTCTTCCTCCAGTGATGCCTCACTATAATGTACTGGAGTGGATAGAGATTTCATTTTTGTCTTTGTAGCTCCAGGATTCAGCACAGTATGTGTGCTTAATTAATGCTTGTCGAATTGATTGTTCCTCAAAGGCTATCTCAGCCCATTATGAACTCTGGCAAGTCTGACTAGGTGAGAGAGGCTTTTAGTATGGGCTTGGCAGTGGACAGCCATCTGTCACCTGGAGACCAGCTGTAGGAATATAAGTTAGGGACAGACTGATTTCTAGGATTAAAGGAAGGAAATTTTGACATAAGCCCTGAGAGAGGATTCTGGGAAGGAAAAGGAATTGTGGGAGTTTGAACCAAAAATAATTGAACTTACTTGCTTCTTGGAGTAGGGTTTGACTCTCTGCCTGAATTTCCATCAAACTGAAGGAGAGGTTTTGCTCTGAGAGATTTTCCCTGGATAGTCAAGATTTCATGGAGAAATCTTAGACTTCTAGATAGAGAATTTATTTGGAAGAAATCATTTTCCCTGAGTCCAAAGATCATCTAGCAGTGGTCCATCTGCCAGAAATCCTCTTGAGCTAAGGTAATCCAAAGATTTTTCATCTGGACTTTGGGTTACTTAGTGCAGCTAAAACAAGGCTTTTTTCTTTCTTTTGTTAATCACTAGTGGGAAGATTAGGATAGAGTCAGATAGTGTTGAGGGGGTTTCTTAGGTAGAACAGAGAGCTGTAAGCAAGGCCTATAGAAGAAACAGAAGGCTCTTCTTTCTCAGGAGACTCAGATATTGAGTGGAGTTAGTTTTGAGAGTGTTAGGGTCCTACCTACCAATTTCCCTTATTCCCTTTATGAAATAAACTTTGTTTTCCATAAGCCAAGGTTTTGTGTTTAACTGGCCATTTGGACTTGCTTGGTGGGATGTTTCATCTAACATCCCTCTAGGACAGTTCCTCATTACGCAGCCTAGGCAGGTCCTGATAGGCTCATCAGTGCAAGATTACTTAGGAAGTGATGAAATTTTTAGCCCCTACAACTCATGAAACTAATTGTTCTAAGTGGAGATGTTCTGATTTACTTCAGTGAAGAAAGGGTGCATGTGAATGAAATCAGAAAGTATCAATTTATATTGAAAACTTATATGTATATAATATAAATTATATTAAAATATACATTTTTATATTAAAAATATCAAAGTAATAATTAAGGCAATCAGCATTTATCAAGTACCAGCCGTGGTGATCAGAGCTGAGGATATGAAAGGCAAAAATGACAATCCTCACCCCAAGGAGTTTGTATGACATCAGGGTGGATGATGTGTACATATATATGTATTTGCCAATGATATGCAAAATAAATTTGAGGTAATTTTTTGATGAGGAGGCGTGAGATAGGCTGGAAGCAATTTTTGGGAAGAAGGCTCTAGTAGCAGTGAGAATTAGAAAAGGAAGGCCTTATGTAAGAGACAGAGTTTCATTAAGCTCAGCTGCAGAGCAAGACAACAAAGAAGGAAAATATAGAAGAGATACTTGAAATGAAATCATTGATATTCTATATTAAATCTGAGCACTTATCTTTTATGAAACCAAAATTTTAAGGGTCTTGGATTAGTTTCAGCTGCTGCCTAGGACTCAAAGTGACAGAATTAATAATAATGACTAATAATAATAAATACTAAATCTACAAACACGAGAAAGCAGAAGAGTAAAAGGAGTGGCTAAAAGGTCCTGCTATGAAAGAGATAACTCATTATTGATTTGATGATGATGAAATAAACCATCAGAAAGTCCCATTACATTTCTATCAATTCCTCAGTTCTAGTTACTTCCTTCCATTAATTACTGCAGAGACATTCCTTTATTTAGCTTGTTTGGTTGCATTTGTTTGTTGTCTTGTCCATTAGATTGAGAACTCCTTGAAGGCAGGGATCATCTTTTGTCTCCTTTTGTATCCTCAGCATTTAGCATAGTGTCTGGCATGTAATAGGTACTCAGTAGTTATTGATTGAATGATAGCTTGATTGACTTCATCTTTAATGATTATTGTAAAGCCTTTGACTTGGTTCTGGGTTTATGGCTTGGTCATAGATTGTAAATAAACAAAATTAATCTAAGCAGATTCAGAAGGCTAGAGTATTTGATGCCTATGTGGAAAATTATTATCTATTTAAAATAGATCACCATTAAAAAACAGTGTCAAGGTTGGTTGATATAAAAGGTAGCATTTTCAAATCAATTAACAAGGATTTATAGGGGGCTTACTATGTATCAGGTGCCATATTGGATCTTAGGAGAAAAACACAAAGAATCAAACTGGTAGTGAGCTCAGAACAGTGAGGGGTGTGGTGGATAGAGCACTGGGTCTGGAGTCAGGAAGACTTCCTGAGTTCAATATCAGACACTTATTAGCTGAGTGACCCTGGGCAAGTCACTTAATTCTGCCTCAGTGCCTCACTTGTAAAATGAGCTGGAGAAGGAAATGGCAAATCACTACAACATCTTTGCTAAGAAAACCCCAAATGGGGTCACGAAGAGTGTGTAATTAGAATGTTGTACCCTAAAGACTCCATCTCCCAGGATTCTTTTTTTGTCTCAAAATTCCTTTTTCTTTTGCCCCCATGTTGCGTCCTCACGTTTTGTTTATAAGTTGGCTGTAACCCCGCCTTTTCGCTCTCTTCTCTCGCAACCACGGCTAGGTTAGCTCCCTCTTTACTCTAGCTTTTTATTTTCCTTTACTTCAAGTTATTATTAATAAATCTTATTAAATATAATACTTGGATATGTTGTATATTAATTTTTAAGCTTATAAGAGTTAGTTGGACATGACACAAATGACTGAACAACAGCTGTGCTAGCCTCTTATGATATAAAGACAAAAAATGAAATGTTTCCTGCCTCCAAGGAAGACACAAAAATGTACATATATAATTATGTACAAAATGAATGCTAAGAATTGTGGGTTGGAATGTACTAGTAGCTGAGGTTATTAGGAAGAATTCACTTAGAATGAGAAACCAGGGGTTTAAGGAGGCAGAGATAGGAAAATGCATTCCAGAGATGGTGGATAGCCAACGCAAAAGCATGGAATCAGGAGACTGAGGACTGTGTGTGAGGAACAACAAATAAGTTAGTATGGTTGGAGAATAGACTCAGTGGAGAGAAGTAATGCAATACTGATTCAGTGAAGAAAACCAGGAAGCTAGAAAAGGAACAGGCTATAAAGAATTTTAAATGCCAAGAGAAGTATATATTTGATCTTAGACATAATGAGAACCCATTAGAGTAAATGGAGTAGGGGTCTTACATGATCAGATCTCTGCTTTAGAAAATCAGACCGTGAGCTGGAGGATGAATTAGAGTGGAAAGGAAATTGAGGTAGGCTGACCAAATAAGTAACCATTGCAATAGTCTGGTTGAAAACTATTGAGGGAGGTGACTGTGTGAATGGAGAAACAACATAGGGGAGAGATGCCATGGAGAAAAAAAATAAGATGTTAACTAATTGGCTATGTAGGATGAGACTGAAGGATCGAGGGTAATACCAAGGTTGCAAATCTGAATGACTGGAAAGATAATGATGCCTTCAACAGCAATAGAAAAGATCAAGAGGATTGCGTTTTCAGGGAAAAATAATAAATTCTGTTTTTGGCATGTTGAGTTTGAGATGCTTAAGGAACATCAAGTTCAAAATGTCTAATAGGCAGGGCTGGAGCTCAAAAGAGATCCACATATAGGATAATCAGGTACAAGTCTCCTTTTAAGTGGACATATCACTTCAGGTTGCAAAGATTTAGCATCTATCAGATACCTGGAAAGATATGACCATATAGCTAGAATTAAGCACCAGAAAGTCACTATCTTTTACAAACAAACAACAAATCCCTATAATACAAATACAAACTCAAAAGTATCCTTGAGAATTCATTAAATAGATTATACTGGACCTAGAACATTAATTACAGACAGAGCCAATGCCCATAACTGTATGAAATTAACATTGGTTCACAAAAACTTAAGAAAAATATTTTAAAAGATATTTTCATCCTAAAGACTCATAATCATAAACTACATAGAATGTAGTTTGTAATATATGGAAATTCCTCATGAGAAAACTGAAAACAATTTGGGAACAGGATAAAAGTACATGTCATACCTACCATCTTGTTTGCTACTGTACTTGTATTGAAGATGCTTTCAGTGAGTCTAGAGAAGATGAGCTCACATCAGAATGTTCTTATTCAGTTCCCAATGTGGTCATTTTATCTATCCGTGCAATAGTCAATAAAACATCAGATATATATATGAATACTAGAAAGAAAGGGACTCAGGTTGGGCTATTTATTTCTGAAATCTACCAAAAAAAAAGATGAGAAGGAGATGACAATGGTGGCAGTAATGTTATAAGAGGTATGCCAGATAATTAATTGTGTAAGATAAGTAACATACTGGCTGTGTGATCCTGGACAAGTCACAAATCATTTTTAGTATTCTAGTCAATTCTCCGAGTTTAAGAGAAGATGCCAAAATGAATTGATGGAGGAAGTTTCCTCCCTTAGGAACTCTGGATACAAATGAATCACAGGTTCAGTCCCTATCCCGCATAACAATCTTTACAATATATGTGAAGAAAATGAAGAAAAAAACCACTTATATAATGCTTTGGAGGTATGGAATGTTCAGGGAGGACCAGTATCTCTAGCATGAGAGCTTGCTGAGCCCTTTTAAGGGCTGTTCATCCACCTTTGGTGTCTAGGTGGCATTTAGCTCTCACCTGTGGCTCCAAAAAGCTGTAGCATACTCATTAGCCACATTCCAGTAAAGCTCTCCAAACAGATAGGCTAAACTAGGTTGAGGGTAACCGACAAGCCTCAAAACTGTCAATGAGTTAGAGGAGTGTCTACCCCAAGTATGTGAAGACTTACCCTGTGGGAAGGTGTAGACGAGACCAATTTGTTCCAACGGCCATGAAGGCAGCTGAAGCAGGTGCTGTGGGGCACATAGAGTTTTGTCAGACATCAGAGATGCCAGGGTGATCCACTACATCCTGGCTATCACCGGTCATCCTGACTTTTGTCTTCCCACTGGACTTCCATGACTCAGGGAGAGAGAGTGAAGCTGAGGTATTGGCGCAATTCTGCCTCATTTAAATCTAAAATTCATTAAATCTAATTCACAAATTCACAAATCAAGCCATGATGTCATTGGTCTTCTTCAAAAATAAAGGATGAACAATAGCGATACTGTTTTGATGTGCTATTCTCACAATATAGCACTTTAAATGATCTTGCTTTGTGTATAGTTTATAAAACTCTTTCCCTCAGATTGGACATTTAGAACAGTCCATTAATAAGATTTAATGTAAAATCTGCCCTGGGAAAATTCATGACTAAGCAGTGGAATTATTGAAAAGTTTTTAATGAAAGTAAATTGCTTTAATGTAGAGAGAAAATATAGAATAAGAGGAATGATATGAAAATAATATAAAGTAGATTCATGGTTTCCAGTTAGTAATTTGTTTTTAATTGGATGCAGTCTACTTAAGCAATTATAATTGCCCTGGGAAAACTTTCCTTGTTTAGTTTTCTGAATTTCAGTTTGAAAACTTTAAACAAACACTGTATGTGAAAATCTGTATTTAAGAAACTAGGAAATTTGAGGATGACCATCCATTTATTGCTGCAAATGTCTTTTATGCTACAAACTCCCTGTACACATTTAAAATGTGGTTTGATTTATCCAAATTGATTTTTTTCACATAACTTTTGCAAGAAATCCACCATTTGTATGAAGTGAGACACATGTACCCAGCATAAAACTGGATAATTAGCCTTATTTTTAAATGGAGAAGAGAAGCCTTCTTACCATAGCCCTCCCAAGATGCTTTTGGTTTTTATACCTCTTCTAACTAAATTCATTTTCGAGTGGGAAGATCATATTTGGCCTGAAGGTAGCAAATAGGAAAAAAATCAAAAGTCTCAGTTCATTTTAAATTCCAATTCCCAGAGTTGCAGCAGACCCCCTGACTCTATCAATATGCAAACACCCAGCAGCCTTGCTCTCATGCTGTCCTGTAGGTCCAGGCAGCGGGAACATGTTTTAGGTAAAACACTGCTATCTGTATAATGAGGTCCTGCTGTTATTCCAGTAATAAAGCCAAGGGTTTATTCCAAGGGAACTACCAGCAGGACTTCATTATATGTATAGCAGACGTTGGAAAGGGGCCATCCTTTTACCAAATTCCACACTAGAAGGTCATGATATAGCAAGATATAGGATTTAACAGAGAAAATCCAGCATTTGCAGAATAAATCACTTCTCACTATGAGGGCTTTGAGAATAACAAGATGTACTGTATTTCTCTCTCTTTTACATGCTGGGTTGGGACAGCATTTTTCACACATACAAACAAAAAAAGGATCCACTCTTGAATTTATGAGCTCACTATTGCATGTTAAAGGCAACTTAGACTTCTGTCTAGACTCAGACATAGCCTTGACTTTGGGGCAACTAAAGAAAAAATAAATTTACATATGTTCAGGTTTTTCCCCATCAGAATTAATTGCTTCGAATGTTGGCAATGGGGAAACCTTAGATGAGAGATTCAGCATAAAAGATAAGTATAACGATTGGTTGTAAAATCTGAATGCCTAGCAAGAAATGGCTGCGCAGTTGAGAGTTTAGAATTACAGAGAATTAAACCTGGAACAGGCTTTAGGCATCATTTAGCTCAAACCCTGCATTTAGTAGGTAAGGAAACAATTCCAGGAAAATGAATGCTTTGGCCTATGATCACATAGCTTCTCAAACCTAGGACTTTGGACTTCGACTCCAAAGGTTCTCTTTCCATTCTCAAAAAAGGTTTTCATGAGAATCTTTGTTTTTAAAGCTTTGTGAATGGGCACATCATTATTTATAGTATAGAGGTTACTCGGTCAAGTGAAAAGAACACTGGAATTGGAGTAAGAAGACCTGAGTCCAAATTCTGGTCCTATGACTGCCTGTCTGCCTGTGTGACTTTGGGTTAATTTATCAATCTTTCTGATCTTCGATTGTCGTCCTCAGTAAAATATTGATATTAAGATTTGCTCTTACTATCAACCTTACAGAGTTGTGGGGTTCAAGTGAAAGTACATATGCAACATATCTATCTATCTATCTAATTGTTGATATTTATAGAATTCCTTAAGGTTTGAAGAAAACCCCAAGCTTTTGCATAGATTATTCTGTTTTTTCTTCTATAGCCTAGTAAAGTAGGTACCATTATTATTCTAATTTTGCCAACAGGGTAATTGAGAACTAGAGAAATTGTGACCTTCTTAGGGTCATATAGCTAATAAGTATGAGGCAGGATTTGAACCATAAGGTTTCTTGACTCAAATCCAGGACACTATCCACTATTCTCATTCTACCTTGATGAATATAAGCTTTTATTATAACTTAATTTTATTTCTTTTGTTCCATGATCGTCATGGCCAACAATCTCATCACCTAGTGGTCCATCTACTACCTGCATGAGTCAGGGTAAAGCTTATTACTGGAAGAAGCAGTGGGATATTCATGTATTGTGTGTGAAAGGTAACAGAGAGCCCACATGCTGAATTGGTATCAAGGTGATGTCACAAAACCAAGAGGAGAGTGCCTAGCATGTTGGGTTCCTTGTGGAAAGATTTAGAGGAATATATGCACCAGAGTCACATAGGTTGAAAATGCATGGATTGGTTATTATTTACCACACTGGAAAGAGTCTTCAAATGGATGACATCATGGGCTCATGGTAATTTTATCGTAGAATATACAATTCCTTACTGTTCTTGCTAATTCGAACTATAGCTGCTTGCACGTCTAATCTTTTATCAAGGGAATGGTATTTGCAATATTTCCTCCCAGTTATTACTCAAACATGACTGTCCTGCAGTTCTCTCCCACTCTGATGATTTTATTAATGATCACTCACATTTCCTGGCTGCAGCATTTGGCTTAAATTAAGCTAAAGCAGATCTCAGCTCCCCACCAGGGCTTTTCTTGTTCTCAGAAGTCATGAAGACCTTGTAAAATGACACCACCTCTGTTATAACAGGAATAGTAGAAGTAGCACTTGCTCTACAGCATGTTTTTCTTCCTGGAAATAACCATTGAGTTGCCAGGTAAAGCCTGGGAGAATGGCATGTTGATGAAGGCCAAGAAACCTACAGATAAGTTATTGCACATTCTTGGACCCCCAGCCAAACCACTATCTGGGAAAAAAAAATACCTTGAAGACTTTGAACAAGAGGGCCCCAGGCAACTCTAATTTACGGTGGGTGTTTCATTCTAGAGTATGACTATTTTTTTTTTTTGGTAGTAGCAGATGGTCAGATTGATTGCATCATTTTCGGCATAAAACAGGAATCCAAAATCCATGGCACATTTTGTTTTGGCATCTGGGTAAGGTGGTGCCAGGATTGTATTTCATCCCAGACTTCACAGAGGGACAGCAGGATTCCTTTCTGGGGCCATGCAAAGGAAAACGGTGTGGTATAAATCTTGCTTCTTGCCAGCCATGCTTTTCTACATTGCCCTTCACATTTGCCAACTTCCATCAATGAGTGTACTTAAATGATGCCCTGGGATGCACCCACATGGCACCCCGTGAGATCCGGGCTCAGCACGCTTAGGGATAGCTTGGTTTTATGGAACGAGGAAGGATGACTAAAGCACGATTTGTTTGGCTGTATCCCACTCTGAGTGACTATAATACATTTCCAACCTGCTGTGTCCTGCACCGTAGCATGGCACATCGGAGACCCTTGCAGGTGGGAGACATCTGTTCGCTCTTCCAGTGATGAAATTATGATGTAGAAAACCATTAACCTCTAGCAACTGATCAATGGCCCTTAGTCATTGCTTTAAAGGAGCTCTATGGAAAATACTGGCATTTGGATGAGATCTTATACTGCACCCAGGACCAAAAATAAACTTCTCAGTTTTGAGGAAGAAATTCACACCTCTTTTTAATTTTTCTTTTCTTTTGTCTTTTTTTTTTTTGAAACCCTTACCTTCTGTCTTGGAGTCAATACTGTGTATTGGCTCCAGGGCAGAAGAGTGGTAAGGGTAGGCAATGGGGGTCAAGTGACTTGCCCAGGATCACACAGCTGGGAAGTATCTGAGGCCAGATTTGAACCCAGAACCTCGCATCTCTAGGCCTGGCTCTCAATCCACTGAGCTACCCACCTGTCCTCCACACCTCTTTTTTAGAGAGAAGGCATTGGCTATTCAGATTTAGCTGGTCAAGTCAACAAAGATAATACAGTAGGACTTTGTTTTATATGAACTCAATGCATGCAAATTCAAATATATGCAATTGAAAAAAATAAAGGCAAAAAAAGTAAAATAAACATTCTTAATTGTGTGCTAAATCTGTGCCATTTTCCCAGGCTGTGTCAAGTTCCACAGCAGTTTGCCCAATCATGGTCATTCTTGATCTGAGGAGCGCTAGTGAGTCATTACATTGTTTTGTGCCAAATATTGGTTTTTGTATTAGTCTTTGTCCAGAGTTATCACTTGTTAACAAGTGGTGTCCATGTCAAAGAAGTGCTTCTCTTTGTTTCATTAATACTATTTAGTTATTAATAATGGCTTCAAAGTACAAGAGTAGTGATGCTGACTTTACATAAGCCTAAGAAAAGTCATAAAGTACTTAGGTACAATCCTCTAAGGATTACTTATCAAATAATGAGGTTTGCTATTATGCTTGATTTTCAAATCACTTGAAGGGTCTTGAAGGGATTGATTGTGTGTAAGGAGGTCCTAATGTATGTTTTTTATTTCCAACATTTATTTAGAGGCAGCGTGGGATAGTGGATAATCAACTGGACTTAAAATTAGGAAAATCCAATCCTGCTTTTAATACTTTCTCAACCATCCTAGGCAAATCTTTTAACTTTCTTTTTGCCTCAGACAATTCCCTAGGTCTTTCCTACTCATATATGGCTTGCAATGCTATAGCTTCCACCAGAGGAGAGATTTCCCACACAGGGAGTTTTCCATGCTGATCAGGTCACAAATCTCTTCTTATTTGTATATCCCGAAAAGGAAAGATTTGAACAACAGATCTGTCCAATGTCAACAATTAAATCTGTTAGTTGAATATAAGCTCCCCAATGGCAGGGATTGCTTTTTCTTTTCTTTTCTTTTTTTTTTTTTATCCCTTAGCCCAATGCCTGGTACTTAGGAAGTAATTCATCAGTGCTTATTGAATTAACTTCAGTAACAACTTAAAGTTATCCAAGAGGGTGAATGTTAAAAGAATTCATGACTATATATTGATATTTTGATTAAATAAATCTATATAAAATATACTTTTTTTGTTATTATGAGTGAACATTTGGGATTTTACAAATACAATACTGACAAATTTACAAATATAATAAAAATGATGATGCCCTGACTTGTCAATTTTTTACAATAACTTTGGCTGAAGTGCTTGTGACCTATAACTAGGGAGGGCATGTGTAAAGAAAATCCTCCTATAATATTTACTATTATGTAGCTGCTAGAATGCATGGCATCCCTAGAAGGATTTTAATTATACTCATCACTTTTGAGATTATGCTTTATTTTAGACAAATGACTTAAGAGAAAATAGGCAAAATACAGTTATGAGGAGGAAGATTTTCATTTAAAATAAGAAAACTTTTTGACACAAATAGAACAGTGACATGGTAGAAGAGACTGCATCATGAGGAAGTGAGATTCCTGTAACTTGGAGGGCTTGAAACCAATATGAATGTTGAAGCTTTGGATGTGTGTTTTGTAACAGGGGGCGGGGGGACAAGGTTAGATTAGATATCTTAAACTCTCTTTCAACTTAGAAATTCTATGATTCTAACATTTCCTACTGTGTTGAGTAGGTTGAAACTTTAGGGTGCATCACCACAATTTATAGATATGATTGGGCCAACAGTTTTTAGATATCATAAAAAGAAGAGATTTTTTTCGATAGGAAAGAATCTGCCTAAGGACAGAAAGGTTGACTAACTATCCTGCCAATGTGACATTTACAGTACTTTGAATTCATATTTAATTAGGTATTTTATATTAGGATTTGTTCATATCTTTGACTTATGGTATTAATAAATAGATAGGTATTAATAATTATTATAATATAAAATCAATTAATATACTAATATATTAATAAATATATTATAATATAATTAATAATACTATGTATTAATAAATAGAGTAGATATTAAGAAATAGTGGTGTTGAGTTGCAGATTCTTATAATGCAATATACCTAATACTCTGTGTGACTATGGCAAAGTTGCTTTCCAAATCAATTTCTTGATTTATTAAATGAGAAATATTTATGCCATCAAGATTTCTGTAAAGATTAATTGAAGGCTTTATTTGGAGAAGGTACCATAGAAAAACATATGATTTATTCTACCAGGAGAGAGAGAGCATAAACTGCATTTTATTTTAGAGACACATTAACTCCTTCAGGGTACTATAACACAGTATGATGGATTTTTTGGAGCTGCCAGTGGCCTGAAAGACATAATGCAGCTTCCCAATGAGAGGCAATTGCCTTCCTTTAACTCTGCAGGGAGAGACTCAAGGTCTCCAAGGGAGAGGCTCAGTATTTTTTTAGTTGAACTGCCAAAGTGTTGTTAAGAGAGAAAAAATATAAATTCAGGCTATGACATTTTCTCAGAAAAAGGAAACAATGATCCACTTTGCCTCAATTATCTTCTAGTTTTTTTTTTTTTGGTTGTTGTTCATATAAGAGGATCCCGAAAGAAAGAGATTGCTTTTAGAGAGAACTTAGGACTATTGTCAAAAGGTTCTACATATATGGCAGTGATAAGCTATTTTACATTTGCCATTTCAATAGGTAAACTTTCTGACACCTTATATATCAGCTCCCTTCAACTTCTCATTTTTTGATTGTTCATAATGTTTTTTAGCTATGTTTAAAATTTTAAAAATGGTAAATATTCTAAATACCACAAAACTAACTGATTGCTGAGACAGGAAAGTTTTGGACAATCTAAAATAATATCATTCTGAAGTAGAAGAACATTGAAGCAAATTGCAGAGTAGAAACAGTCCTAGATCTGGAATCTTAAGGCCTGAGATCAAATTTTAATTCTTCAACTTACTAATTGTATAATTTTTGGCAAACCTTTTGTTATCTTTGGCCTTTAGTTTCTCTAGCTGTAAAATGAAGGAGTTGGACTAGAGCAAAGGTTTCTAACTTTTGACTTCCATTATGGACCTTTTTGGAAGTCTAGCTAAGTCAATGGACTCCTAAAAATAATGTTTTTAATTGCTTAAAATAAAATACATAGAATTACAAAGGCAACTGATCATAGTGAAAGTTAATTTTTTTCCCATTCAAAGTCATAGCTCCCTCAAAATCTATTCACAAATCCATGAAGGGAGTTAAGAACTCCTGGACCTGGTCTGTAAGGTCCTTGTCAGCTCACAATCTATGAACCAAATACTCATGGCTTGACTTCATACATTCTCCTATTCCCTTGTTCTTATGCTTTTCTTTTTCTAGCCCAGAAAGTTAAATTGACCAACTTTTATAAGAATTATCCATATTTTTTAACCTTTTGTAAGACCATTCCAGCAGTCAAGACTGTTGCTTTAATATTGCTGTGCATTAAATAGTTTTCAGATGAAATTTCAATGAACTTTTTGGTGCTGCCCACCTTTCACACCACAGTCACATTCAAGTGTAATGAATAGGGAGTTATTGATGATTAGGAACTAATAGTGTTTTTCTATCTAATTATTACACATATTTTTTTAAATGGAAAAATGGCAGCAGTAAAATCTCTTCTCATTTTGATAACAAATAATTTGTGATTATATATAACACTTTTCAGTTTGTGAATACTTTTTTCCCCCTACAAGTCTGGGAGTAGGTGTAAAATGATCTGAATAATGTCTGAATGAAAGTCTCCTTAATTTCAAATCTCTCTTTCTGTACCTTAAATTTTCAATACTGCTTGAAATGTCACAATTGACTACAATCAATGATTTGTTAGAGTAGAAAAGAACTCACTATAATTACCAAAAAAAGTTATCTGAGAAGATATTATTAGCTATTTGATCCAGTTCCTACTTTTTTCATTTCTTAAAAATCTTTTGAGAAGTCTGTGTACAACATGAGGGAAAAGTGCGTTTTAGTTTTCATTTAATTGAATGCTATGCTCTTTTAGTTTTAAAATATGTAATATATTATTCAATAAACAAGTTGCGCAATATAGATGTTATAGAAATGTATACAAAGGCCACATTTTCTCAAAGCATTTATCTGCACTACTGACTACAGCGTTGCATTACTTGACTATTCAAGAAAGTGACCTTTATAAGCAGCTACCACAGGCATGACTAGTAGAATATAATATTTGCAATCTTTACCAAATGTGCTTTACAGAAATAGCATTACAGGCCTGTAGCTTTACATATTAATTTTGTTATATGATATTATCCTTAATTTTAAAATATGGACTGGTTTGTTGTGATAAGAAGTGGAGCAGACAAACTGGATTATAAAGACTATTCTGGTAGTTGTGCAAACACCATAGACCCATCAGTTTATAATTTGCATTAAGATAATGATGCCACCAACTCTATTGTATGCAATAAAATGAGAAATGACCAATGGAAACCGACTCTTAGTTTGGTTCAGTGAAAGTCTCATGAAAAGTTATTAAACATTCTATTTGATGATCTGGTCTGTGATGGTACATACAATTCATCAGGCCTTTCTTTTTCTAATTTGTTAATATATGTTTTTAGGGGTATCATTTTTCCTCTGAATACAGCTTTGGCTGAATCCTAGAAATTTTGATATATGAGCCATCACTATCCTTTTTAACATGAAAACATACATGTTTTGTTTTTTGACCTGCTTATTATTTAGGATATGATAAGGCTCTGTGATCTATATCTTTTGTTTGTACTTCCTGAATGGATTACTATGTTTATTACATTATGGTCTTTTGAAGGATGTGTATTTGCCTTTTTAAATGTATTGAGAATTTCTATATTTCCTTATATATGACCAATTTTTATAAAACTTTCATATGGTGCTGAAAATATGTAAATACTTTAATGGTCCATTCATAAGGCATCACCAATATTTTAATTTTAAATCATTCAACAATTTGCTCAATTTCATATTTTCTTTTTAAATAATTTTATTAGTTTTGTCCGATTCTGAGAGACGAAGATTGAAGTCTTCTACTATTATCATGCTAATATTGATATTATTGTAATTCAGATAATTTTCCTTTCATTAATTATTTGGTGAATCATTTGGAACATATACATTTAATATTGACATTTGTTCATTGTTTATGCATCATTTAAGAATAACATAACTTGTATATATATATATCTCTGTTTATATTGTGAATTTTTATTTTTGCTTAGTCTGGGATATTTAACAGAAAAGACTAGAATGCCATTATCCAAAAGCCCTTCTTAGTCTAGATTGAGCATATTTCCTATGAGTAAAAGAGGGATTAAAAAAAAGTTTTCAGCATGAAAGTGAAGGTGGTTAGACCCATCAAATAATGTAGCATTTTGCTTTTGCTGCTTTCTTCTCTAGTGATGAGGCAAACAAAGATATATTGAACCATCATTTATATAAGATATTTTAGAGATTGGAGTGGAGCTGACAAATGTTTTTAAAAACCACAGTCTGTCAAAACGTAATATATTGGTCAAATTTTTATGAAAGGAAATATATACTGATAAATTATTGGATGAGGACAAGCAGGCTCATCTGTCTAAATAAGAAGGATGATGTCATAAGCAACGTTAAATGGAGTGATTGAATGACATTGTCTTGTATTTGGAAAAAGGTGGGAGACCTTTGAAAAGCCATATTGAAAAAGCTGACAGTTGTGATGAAGGCTTATTTCTTAATCTTGTGAATATGATCCACAAATATGACCTGCAAAATGTTTCAAATTATTTGCAATAATCTCTTTAAAATACTACATGTTTAGATAATTGAATCTAAAATAGTTTAATTATGGTTTTGCAAAATATTGTGAAGCAAAAGATTACATCTTAACTAAATGGAGAAATTGTCTCAGTATTTTCCAGTGATACTATTGAACTTTTGTGTCTGTTTAGAGCATTTTAACAAGTGATGCTCAGTCCATTTTTGTCCATTTAAAAGATTACCTATGTATTCTTAAAGTTGAACATCAGTTATATGTGTCTATTTTGATGATGCTACTGTGATATCATGATGTATTGTGGGAGTTCATGTAAAGTATAAAGAAACAGTGAAATACAATCTGTAAATTGCTATTCACATTATTTGAATCCCATTCTAATATAAACATCAATTTAAAGTAAAAATAGAACCATTTTTTTTTTTGGGATGTCATTCAGATTCTATTCCTTTAGATCTTTATATCAATGATCTCTTAATTACCAACTAATGGTTTTTTATTAATCTTCTCTGACCTCTCTGTAGCCTTTGCTATTATTGATCACCCTCTTCTTTTTGATATTCTCTTTTCTTTCTTCCTTCTCCCTCTTCCTTCTCCTTTTCCTCTTCTTCCTCCTCCTCCTCCTCTCTTCTCCCATGGATTCCATTTTTCTATATTCATGATTTTCAAATTTACTTATCTAACCCTACCTCTTCGTAGACCTCCAGTGTCACATCTCAACTGTAAAAATAATAATGGCAGACACAAAAATAAAGACAAAGACCAAGGAAATAAAAGGTTGAAAATTGATTCCTGATACTTTTGATAGATGTTATCAAAGTATCTTCAGTGGTAAAGTGAAGTGAAGCTCAAAGATGAACTTCCCTTCAAGGCCAGGTGCAAGGAACGCAAAAGAGACTCTTGTTTAAGAAAAATAAACTATTTATTTAAAATATGTAAGGGTAAAATATTTCTAATTCTAAGGAATTCTAACTCCACCCAAATAAACTCCCAGGTTCCACAAGGAACTGCTTCTCCTGTGGTTCATTCACAGGCTGCTCTAATCCTCCTTGATTTAACTAACAAAATTTTATACTATTCTAATTAAAACTACCACTATAATTCTTAAAAAAAAACCCTTACCTTCCATCTTAGAGTCAATACTGTGTATTGGCTCCAAGGCAGAAGAGTGGTAAGGGCTATGCAATGGGGGTCAAGTGATTTGCCAAGGGTCACACAGCTAGGAAGTGTTTGAGGTCAGATTTGAACCTAGGACCTCCCATCTCTAGACCTTGCTCTCAATCCCCTGAGCCACCCAGCTGCCTCCAATCACTATAATTCTTAACTTCACCTTTAAGTTATTAAGATAACCAAGGCTAGCTGGTTGAGTCTCAACAAGAATCAGGTTAGGACTCTGAGCCTTAACAGACTTAGAGTACAAATCAAAGACCATGTTTTCTTTGGTCTTTTCAGAATTTAACCAATCTATACACGGTAACAGATAGATGAATAGTGTTTCCCAAGTTGGAAAAGAAAACACTCCCCTCCTTCAAGTCTTTCACTCAGACAGAGATAGAGAGAGGCAAAGATGTTACCTTCTCCAGCCCTGTGAGAGAAAAGAGCCTGCGTGTGGCTCTGTCAGCTGCCAGAAGCCCCCTCCTGGAATGCCACACCCAGAGCATGTAATTGTCATAGAATAACGGTTACAACTGCCAACATATGAAATTAACACTCTCTCAGCTCTATTTGAAACTCCAATTCTTCCTCAAACCAGCTTCTCTACTTCCTATCTTTAAACTAATACCTATTTTCTAATATTATCCTTATACTACCTGCTTGTTAGACATATCAAACTGTATGCCCCATGAACACCAAAAGTGTGTAAAGAAATACATTTCAAAAAGTGAAAAGTGTACTGGATGGAATAACTATAGAGGACTCATGTTGAAGAAACATGCCTCCCATCTTGACAGAGGAGTAATGGACTCAAGGTGCAGAAAAAGACACATTTTTGGAGATGGCAAATGTATATGTTTGTTTGCTTTGATATGCTAATTTATTACAGAGATTAATTTTCTTTTTTATTTGTTGGGCAGGGAGACAATTGGTGCAAAGAAAGGAGTGAGTGATAGAGCTGCCAAGAAAAGAAAAATGAAAAAGAAAAAAGAAAAAGAAATGAAAAGAAAAGAAAAAAAAAGAAAAGAAAAAAACACAGAGGCATTTAAAAAATACATAGAAGAGAAGTAAAAAAAATTAACAAGAACCAGATAAGCAAGATAGTTTTGAAAAGAACATGCCATATATTATATACTTTAGAAAACAGGCTACAAGTAATAGAAATTCATACTTTTATACTTAATCTTCTCATTATGGTTCTACTTTATGTATGAAAATGTTATTAACATTATTATTGTGATAGTTACATTTTGAATTAAAAAAAGATTAGCCTTACCCTCTTTTGTCCCAGAGAATAAAACCCATGGCAAAGGGTAGAAGATATAGAGAGACTGATTTTGATTATACGTAAAGAAAAACTTCCTAACAATTTGAGCTATCTATCCAAATGTGGAATGATCTGTCTCACAATTTCCCTTCACTTGGGGTCTTCAGGCAAAGTCTAGATAGATGATCACTTACTGGGGGTGGTAGAGAAGATTTTTGTTCAGGTATGTTTGGGTCAGGTTAGATGGACTCTGAGGTCCCTTATAACTTGGCAATTATGAGATTCTGGGATATGTCTTTTTCTCCCCCCCCCCCCACTCCAGCAGATAGAATTTAGACTGAGCTCTATAACATAGTTCTATAATCAGAAATCAACATCTGCGGATGTTGTCACATTGCACCTGCATGTTTTGAAGTGAGGAAAATGAAAATTCCCAGCACATATAAGAGGCTATCTTTAAACACTAATAATTTTGTTTTTTCAAGACCAGATAGCTTTTATAGAACTCTTATTCCTATTAAGGAATGTAAGTACATGCCACGTCTGCAATTTTAAATGAAATCGTCTTTCCTCTCGCTCTCATATAAGTCAGAAATAGTTTTTATCTTTTCAATGAAACTTCCACAAAAGAAATCACCCTTCCCTGTAGACTAGCAATGAAAAATATAAGCTTACAAGCAAATTTTTGGAGGAAGGATAATTAGGATATGAATGAAGCTGTCTGTCATCACAATTTGAGCTACAGTCAGTCCTGTGGTGGCCTGGGATCTTTGGCTACCTGGGTCACTGAGACATAGTTTGCTTTCTACATGTATGCTTTCTCCATATGTAAAAACTGAGAGGACTTGGAGAATAACCAGAGTCAGATAATTCCACCAAAGAGGTCTGAATTATCTAGGTAATTCACTGCTTTTTCTTTCTTCTTTCTTTGGTTTTTGTCGATCTAGCCTCTATTATAGAATGATATTTTATTATTTTCCATATGAATATTACATTATATAGTGAAGAGAGAAGACTGCTATTTAATATAGGAAATTCAATAAGGCTATTAGCTAGCAAAGTGAATAGAGCATTGGATCCAGAATCAGGAAGACCAGAGTTCAAATCTTGCTTTGGATACTTATTACCTATGACCTTGGTAAAGTCATTTAACATTTGACTGTCTCATTTGTCTCCTTTGTAAAATGAGGATAATAATAGCTTCTTTCATTCAAAGTTGTTGTGAGAATAAGACAGCACTTGTAAAGTGCTTCACAAACCTTAAAGTGTTGTCTAAATACTAGCTATGTTATTATTATTCAAATAATTTCTACTCAAATAGTTCCTATGCTTTCAGAAAATATTTTCCCCCTTTTGTTTTATGTATCTTTTCTCTATAATTTCCCACTTCATTTTTTTTCAGGAATAAAATCTGTGTTACATAATTCATCAGTAAATCTGTGATTTATGTGGAAAAGAATGCTGTATTTAGAATCACAGACCCTGGGTTCAAATCCTAGCCAGAAACCATGTAACAAATATGCCTAGACAAGCAAAAACAAACTTCCACATTGGCTTTGACCTAAAATTCATGTTCCTTTCTGCACCTTGGATCCATTCCCCTGCTGCAAGGATTTAGATAGCATACTTCATCTTTGGTTATCTGGAAGCATTTTTGGTCATGGCATGGATCACAGTTCTTAAATCTTGTAAAGATATTTCACTTTCTGATTTCCCTGGCTTCCTTCCAAGTTCCAGAGAAAATCTTACCTTTCTCAAGGTGCCTTTCTGTATCCTTGTTAATGCAAGTGCCTTCCCTCTATGAATTATCTCCAATTTATTCTGTATGGTAACTTGTTTGTACATAGTTGTTTGTAAGCTGTTTCCATTTTAGATTGTAAGATCTCTGAGGACAGGAACTGTCTTACCTTTCTTGGTATCCCCAGTTTAGCACAGTGCTTGGCACCTAATAGGCAGTTGATATATGCTTCCTGACTTGATTTGATTTTTCTTTACACTGTTGTTTTTCTAGAAATAATTCTCTCACTCAATTCTATGTTGCTTTGTATGAGTTTTCCTGGGTGACTCTGAAACTATCATTTCCATTGGGATAATAATATTGCACTACGTTAATACATAATAATTTGTTCAGCCATTCCTTACTTTATCATATAGCCCCTTAGTTTTTATGTCTGTACTATAACAAAAAGTTATTAATATTTTTGTACATATGGATATATCTTCTACTTCTTTTATCACTTTAAGATAAAGACTTAGTAATGACATCACTGAGTCAAATGCATAATTTTGTGACGTTTTGAGTATAAATTCAAATAATTTTTCAGAATGAACAAATTTACACCTCTACCTTCTGATTATAAGTGTGCTGGTTTTCTTATGGTCCTACCAACAATTGTCATTTTCCTTTTTTTTTTTTTGGTAATATTTGCCAATCTAATGTTTGAGAGAGAAAACCTCAGAGTTGTTTTAATTTGGATTCTATAATTTGTGATTTGAATAATTTTTTAAAAATATGGTTGTTGATAATTGTATTTCTTTATTAGAAAACTGCCTGTTCATATCCTTTAACCATTTATTCCTTGAAAAATGTTTCTGGCACATAACAAACATTTAATAGTGTTCATTGATTGATTGGTTGGTGAATTCTGTAGCCTTCCCCTTCAGGGGGTGAGGCTTAATAACCACAGCACTCCCAAGGGAATGGTGGAGGTGACGGAAAAAGCTGTCAGAATTATAACCTTCCCTAGTAGCAGAGTTTACTAACTCTGACATTGCTTAGTGGTTGTTGGAGTTGGTATTAGTAGATTTTGAAGGTAGTTGTCTCTCTGAAGTTCAGTTTTGGTGAAACTATAATAGTTGGTAAGAAATAGGGTGAACAGAAAGTGGCATTATAAAATCAGTAGTAGAAGATTCTTTTAAGAATTGGAAATGTGAGTTTTCCCTTGATGTACATGTTCTGTTCAAATTTGTAACGCCCCCATGTGATCTTAAGCATGTCCTCTCGCTTTTTACAGTTGGTGTATATATTTGTTGACAATGAGTTTGAAGTTTTGTAGAGGAGGATTCTACTATTTCTTTCATTATTTTAAGATTTCATTAAATACCTTTGATGGGAACTGTGAATTCTCTACCTAATTAATAAACACAAACTTGTTGGTTGGAACTCATGCCATATATGTTTTGAAGAAAATTCTGACCTACGAAATATCTAGAACCTAGGGTAGCTTTCTGAGTAAGTAAGGGGGGTTCTTGGTGCTATAGCATAAGACTATGACTCTTACAGGACCACAATTTCTGAAGGATCAAAATTGGGGAGAATGGAAGAAAATGGAGTTATAGATCATATTCCTCATTTATAAAGATACAAAAACACATTTTTGTCCTCTATTTCAGATGTGAAATATTTTAAGAATAAATAAATCTAATTAAAATACAATAATGTTAAAGGATTTCATAATTTATTATTAACCATTATTAACATATCTTATATTTACACAGTCCATTAGAGTTTTCAAAGTGCTTTACATATATATATCTTTTTGTTCTCCCAACAACTCTTGAAGATAGGTGCTATTATTATTCCACTTTATAGATCTAGAAACTGAGGTCGACAGATTAACTGACTTGCTCAAGGTCTCATAATTATTAACGTCTGCAAAATGTTTAACGTATATCATTTCATGTTATCCTTATGACAACCATGGAAAGTTGTTTCTGTTATATTAATGGAAATGAATCTTCAAAACCCAAGTCTTTTTGAAAGTGTTAAGAATGGACAGAAAATCACTATCCCCTCTGTTACTATCCCTATGGCCACTCCCACTGTATTATTTCTTGGTCATATAGTCTTGAGTAGAGAGGGGTCTAGACAAAAACTTTTAATAGTGTCTTTATAGTGAATGGAGATTTTATTTTTAAGTCATCTAAACTTGCTTTTTTGAGGGGCTTTTCAGTAAAAGTAAAATGCATGAGATGTTAAGTTTGGAACATTTATTCAGTGGAGGGAGAGGTGGTTTGTTATGAAAGTTAAATTAGACACTCTATACCTGAAGGTCTTCATTAGTCCCAAAGAGCCATATATGTAATAGTTATCACTGCAGTTTTTAAAAATTCCCTACTTCATTCCCTTCTTCCTTTATTTTTTCAGGTGTAGTGATAGGTTTTCTCCTGCACACATTTTCTCCATTTTAGCTCCATATCAGAGAGGAAAGGAAGGCAATATCTACATGGATTCAGGCTAGAATAACCAGGCTTGTAGACATCTCTGCATCAGTCACCATCAGGTGGCATTCTGTGCTCAAGCTGCTCCAGCTTCCTGGCTTCTTTCAGTTCCTATATACATGTTCAAATATAATTTGCTTGGGTTCCCCCATGGCTTACTGCTATTGGCTTGCCCAGGCTTTCTGACTAGGGAATGAAAATCCTAACTTATTTGGTCTGTTTGCTTCCATTCTCATTAAGATTCATATCTCCTTTCCAATTTCACCTGACCCCAAAAGGACTGTAGTTACTGCATGGAATTGAAATTAAAAAGATACAACATTAAAACTCCCAAGTGGTTGAGCTCAGCTGCTCTCAGAAAAAGGTCTGAAATTTCAATTTCTCAGTGGCTGCAACCACTTCCCTTAAGACCCAAGAGTAGTGGCAGACTACAGGATGAAAAGGGAGAAGGAAAATCCAGGAGGCTAGGAAGGCCAATTAGGTTAGAAAACAGTAATCTAGGTATGAGATAATAATAATAAGAGCTTGGACTATAAAAATGGAAGCAGAGATAGAAAGAAGAGGACAGATATGAGAGTTATTTTCAAAGAGTAAAAAAGTGTTGTTTGTGTGGATGTGTGGGATATCATGAAAATGGAGTGCCACAGATGACTGTTTTCTGGGTTTCTAGAAATGGAATGGTACCATGAATGGAAATATAGAAGCTGGGGAATTGGTTTTGGGGCATAGAAGGATGTGGGGCAATGAAAAGAGCTTTGAATTGAAATCAGATGAACCAGGTTCCAATCTTGAGTCTACTACTTTTTCTGTGTTAAACTGGGTACTCTGGAGGTCTTCGTTATTCAACTGTAAAATGAATAGATTGGCTAATATAATATCTATGGTCCCTTTCAAGCAGAGGCATAATGATAAAAATTTAACAATTGCCTATTTGAAAAAAAGAAAAAAAGGGACACATGACATGTTCTTAAATTTAATTTGCATTGTTAACATTTTTTCTACTAATTTATTAAGTCTAGAAAATCAACAGAATAAACCCTGATTTGTAGTAATTGCCAATTTCTGAATTGAAAGAGCTACAATGAAATTTTAGCATTTGGCCCTCGGGAACTGGTTGGTATGAACCAGCTCCAGCAAAACAATGCTTTTAGCTTTAAATTCTAAGATCTTATGATAAGGGCAATTTTCGAAAGGTCAGTTTAGGTGATAGTATGGGATATAAGAGAAATGAATAGTAGCAAATCATAACTGGAATTCAGTCTCTGTTGAGCTGGAATTATAGATTTGGGAGCCACATGCATAGAGGTGATAGTTAAATCCATGAATGTGAATGGAATTACTAAAGGGTAGATAAAGAGTACAGGGAGAGAAGAGCATGGAATTGACAACTTAATTTTTTTTAACAAGTTCAATTCTTTAGATTTTCACAGTTCTTAAAAAAATGCTTTTGTACATGTACTTTTTCAAATAAACTTAGACTTAGCGACATTCTTTGTTTTATATTCCTACTCACATAAATGTATGTATGTATATGTGGGTATATATATATGGAATATATGTATATTTGGATATATGTTAATATATATATTTTTCCACAGAGAAGGAAGTTTCCAAAATAATTCGGATCAATATTTTTCCAAGATAGTCAAAAAAATCTAGTTCATATAACTTGCTGACCTTTACTTTTGAGGAGTTCACCTGATGCTGAAGACATCTTGGCTTTTGGAGACCTCTTTTTAGTTTTACATTCTCCCTAAAGGAAACAAAATATATGCATAGTGCATTAAAATATGAAACTGAATATTTGTCAAATAGCATTCCAGTCATCATTCTTATCTAGTACCTTGTATGGTGTCTGATATATAGTAAATATTTTAAAAATGCTCTCATTAATTCATCATATTTTTCTTTTTTTATGATCATAATGCTCTTAGAAAACAACACCCTATGTCTATATATTCAGTCAGTTTTTTGAGTGTACTTCTGTGTTTATTTTTCAACAATATTTTTTTGCCTGCCTCCCCAATTACATGTAAAAGCAGTTTAAAAATATTCTTTGTTTAATAATTTTTTGAGGGGGCAGCTAGTAGACTCAGTGGATTAAAGCCATACTTAGAGATGGGAGGTTTGGGGTTCAAAACTTCCTAACTGTGGAACCCTATTCAAATCACTTCACCCCCATTGCCTAGTCTTTACCACTCTTCTGCCCTGTAACCAATACACATTATTGATTTGAAGATGGAAGGTAAGGGTTACAAAAAATTTTTTTTGAGTGATAAATTCTCTCCTTCCCTCCCTCCCCCAAGATGGCAAGCAATCTGATATAGATTTTAAATATACAGTAATATAAAATATTTTCCATAATAGTCATTTTGTGAAAGAGAATCCAAACAACAAAACCCAACTCCTCCATGAGGAAAGAAAGAGAAATATAATATGATTCGATCTGCATTCAGACTCCATCAGTTTTTTCTCTGGAGGTGGATGGTATGTTTACTCATGAATCCTTTGGAATTGTCTTGGATAATTGTATTTCTGAGAATAGTTAAGTAATTCACAACTATTCATCATACAGTATTGTTCTTAATGTGTATAACATATATGTTCTGGTTCTGCTCAGTTTACTTTGCATTAGTTCAAGTAGATTTTTTAATATTTTCCTGAAATCCTCTTGCTTATCATTTCCCATAGCACGATAATATTCCATTTACAATCATACACTACAACATGTTCAGCCATTCCCTGATTGATGAATATCCCATTAATTCACAATTCTCTGCCAACACAGTTGCTATAAATATTTTTGTACATATAGCTCCTTTCCTCCTTTTTTTGATCTCTTTGGGATATAGACCAAATAGTGATATTGCTAGATCAGAGTATTCATAGTTTTTAGAGATCTTTGGGCATAGTTCCAAATTGTTCTCCGGAATGGTTGGATTATTTTACAAGTTCATCAATAGTGCATTAGAGACTCAGTTTTCCCTCTGTAATGGGAAAAGGATGGAGGTAGAATAATAAGGCACATACTAGAAACTCAAGGGAAAGGATTTTAGCAGGCAGAAGACAGAGGAGGAACAGTTTGGAAGTGACAACTGCTAGAGAGTAGTGACTTCCTGTAGGAGGTTGAGGGTCTTCCTGTCCGGGAATGGTGGAGGAAAGGTGGGCTTGTCATTGCTCATCTACCTCAACCTTTCTATGGAGGAGTATACCCCTAATTCATCTTTGGAGGTATTCTATTTAACTGGGAAAGATCTAGAAAAGGATCTACCACACCTGCTGTGCTTTTTCAGAAGGTTTTATCTAAAAAAATCCTGTCAGATCAGCTTTGAGGTTTTACCTCAGGGGTTAGACAACCTGGGGTGAAATTAGCCTTTAGAGATCATTCATAATGGTTTTTTTGTATACAGCTTTTGGGAAATAAATCTAACCAACTACTGAGGGTCATAGATAGGTAGCATAGTCAGATTTTGGGGAACACATAGATAGAAACAGGGAGCTGATAAATTAGCTGGAAGACCAGAAGGCTCCCTCTTGTGAGAGACATAGAGGATTTTGGGAAACTAGCTAGATCCCTTAGAGTTAGGTACTCCTTGTTCTGATCCTCAGTTTGTATTCCCTCTTAAAATAAAAGAGATATAATTTTTTTTATATCAATTGTCTCTAAGGCATTTGCACAACTGGCCAGGTGAGAGAAAGTGATTGTTTCACTCTCACTAACCAAAGGTTAGAATACCCAGCTGGGCATTCAGGGGGATCCCTAAGTGGATCTACCACTATCCCATCTGTGGCTCTCTCCCCATATTCTTTTTTTTTACCTCATCCCCTCCAACATCTATCATTTTCCTTTTCTGTCATATTAGCAAATTTCATAGGTAGGAGATGGTACCTCAAAGATGCTTTAATTTGCATTTCTCTAATTGAGCGATTTAGATCATTTTTTCATATGACTATAGTTTAGATTTCTTCATTTGAAAATTGCCTTATCATATCCTTTTAACTATTTGTTATTTGTAGAATGACTTGTATTCTTCTAAATTTAACTCAGGCTCTATATATTTTAGAAAAGAGGCCCTTGTCAAATACTTGCTGTAAAACTTTCCCCCCATCTCTCTGCTTTCCTTCCTATCTTGTTTGCATTGGTTTTGTTTGTGAAAAACTTTAAAAATTTAATATAATCAAAATTATAAATTTTTCCTCCTATGTTATTCTCTATTGCTTGTTTGTTCATATATTCTTCTTTAATCAATAGATTTGATAGGTAAACTATTCCACATTCCCCTAATTTGCTTATGGTATCACTATATCTAAATCACGTATCTATTTTTGTTTTGATGAATACTGCTTTGTAATGCAGTTTGAGGTCTGGAATTGCTAGGCTACCTTCCTTCACTATTTTTTCCTTTGATTCTCTTGGAATTCTTGGCCTTTTGTTCTTCCAGAAGTCTTTAATTTCAAATAGGATTTAAAAATAACCTTTTTTCTAGTTGGTGAGAGTTCAGTCATTATTGCTTGAGAATTCCCCTCTTTCCTTCTTTCTCTTGTTTTAATTCCTTCTCCAAGACCCTTACCTCTTTTCTTCCCTTTCTTCTCTTCCTTTCTGTCTTCTCTTTTCTTCCCTTTCCATTGTCCTTCCCTGTCTCCCTCTTATTCTATAGCACACTTTGATGTTGTCTAAGATTCAGTCTTCCAACACGGGTTCCTGCTTCTGACTTCACCCCAGTGTTCCAGTGTTAGTAAAGATAGGATATATTCTGCAGCAACAGTAGGGGAAAAATTGGGATGTGGTAAGTTCCTCAAACTCAGCATCTGGGGTGAAATATCCAGGCTAGAATACTGATGAATTTAACTTTAATCCTTTGTATATCAAGGACTAACCAAGGGGAAGGGAAGAGAATAAGTATTTATTAATTGTCTATGTGCCAAGAACTGTGCTAGCCTTTCCTCTGGGGTCTGAGAAAAAAAAGAAGGTGGAAAGGTACAAAAAATTCTTAAGACCAGAACAAGTAGTACTGGGTCAGAGATATAGATTTCATAGTCATTTGTATAAAGGTTGTAGGAGCCAAACCTAAACAAAATCACCTGTCTCCTGGTGTTGCTGGTAGTAAAAATTTTGTAGAAAGCTCAAAAAGGTTATGTGTTTGCTTTTAGAGACAAAAAATAATGAAGAATTTTTGAAACTGCATTGGTTTGTTTTGTGTCAGTGGAAGAGAGAAACCCTGGCCAGAAGCAGTAGATGGAATTGTGGAAATGGAAGCTATCAGCTTGATTCCTAAGAAGAAAAAATGAGATTTTAAGTAGTTTGTACCAGCAGAAAGGCCTGAATCATCTTCCTCCCCTCTGATCCATTGGAGCCTCCAATTTTCTTCTCTAACTCTTTCATTTTAATGAAGCTCCTGTGCATGTAAAGTCAACAGAGCCACTAGAGACAGGGATTGGGAGGGGAGGGACTCCCTAAACATAATTCTGGGGTTAAATTAGAAGATGATATATTTCTGATATCCCAAGTTGGAACCTCTCCCTCTCCTTCCAAGATCCCTGATGGTTAGGTTTTAATATCATTAATACTGAAGAGTAGAAGCGGTCAGACATGTAGCTCATAGGCTGCATTATATCCTCTAGCACTCCTGGGTGTAGCCTGAACCAGATTAAAATGTAATGGGAAAATCTTTAACCAAATAAGTGAACAAAAAAAAGATAATGCTAATTTGTGGTTTTCTAAGTCGATATGTGGCCTGCAGGGAGCCTCATGTATAGTTTAGTGGCCCCTTGTTTCTACTTGAGTTTGATGCCACTGTTGAAGAGTACCATTCTTCAGGTACATTATGGATTTCTGTGAACTGGCCTGAAAATGTAATTACCACTTTCAGTATTGTTTCTGTGGGAAAATGCATTCTGAGTTCTAAGCAGTTGGCTACTTATAAGCACATTCCTTTATTCATTGATTTGTGAGATTGCCTGTTTAGAGCTTTATAGATTACAAAGTACTTTTACTTATTTATTTTGTACACATTAAGGTTATAAGGTATGCAGGTAAAATATAATCATTTATTTTTACATTATTATATTATTTAATTTGTATGTGTTAAGGTTGCAAGGTATGCAAGTAAGGATTTATTATAACTATTGTCCAGATGAAGAAACCAATCGGTAAGTATTTCTTAAATGAGTGTCATAGGGTAGGAAATGAGCTAGGCTTTAAGGGTACAAAGGGAGTAATGAAATGGTCTTTCCCCTGATGAGACTTACATTCCCATTTTATAACTGGCAGATCCTTTTAGTTTAGTCCTTTGTCTACCAAGGACCAACCAAGGGAAAGGAAAGGGAGCAAGCATTTATTAAATGCCTACTGTGTTCCACGTATTGTGCTAAGTTGCCTTTGTCTTTCCTCTGGGGCCTGAGACAAAATAAATTGAAGGGGGAAAGGGACAGAGATTACTTAAGACTAGAATGCATAAGAGGTATTGAGTGAGTTTCAGTGAAACTGGTTCTGAGAGAGGCTAAATGATTTGTTTCAGGCCATATGACTTTTAAGTAGTGTCGCTGGTATTAGAACAACTACCTTCAGATTCTTAGTCTAGGGTTCTCACCATTACAACCTGCTGCCTCCAGTATATGTCTCTCTAACCTATTGTCTTTTTGCAGAAAAATAGCAACCTGACCTTAAACCTGTTTCCCTCAGATTCCCCATCTGTAAAATGAATTAGAGAAAGAAACAGCAAAGCACTCCAGTATCTTCGCCAAGAAAATCCCAAATGGGGTCAGGAAGAATTGGGCAGGACTGAAAGGATTTTACGACAACAGTTAAGAGGATGGAGCTGGAGCTATCATTAAGAAGGTACTCCAACATGTTCATGGATCTATGATCTCATCCATGTGGGACTTTCTTCCAATAAAGAACATTACAACACATCTATGATCAAAAGGAATAATTGAATGCCTGTTTCAAGGACCATCTAACAAACAACTGAAAAGCTGTTTGAGAGAGAGTTTCTTTTATTAGAGACATTTCAAAAGTTGTCTTTCTAAATGAGGAAGATTAAAGAGTCCTGGGTCTTTTTTATGGTTAGTAGAGTTACCTACCTCTACTTTCTGTGAGAAACGAAAATAACTTTTTAAGTGATACTAGCCTTAAGTTTTGGAGTCATGGAGAATTCCTCTATGGGTCCAGCTTCAAGAGAAGATTCAGGCTCATTTGAAAAAAAATATTATAAATGAATCTGGGAAGGAAGACTCAAGTGTTATTCAAAAGGGCTGGTTCAAGGAAATCCCAGATCAATCTGAGTAAGTGTTTCAATCAACTAGATTTATAGGGTGTGTGAACCTTTGTTTGGACCCATTTAGGGGCTAACTCCTCAGGGAGTTTGAGCTACCCACTTAATGGGTGAAGCAGTATTCAAGGATCTTGCCCTGCTCAGATTGGTCTTGTTTTTTCTTAAAAGGTATTGAAACTGTCCTGGGGGTATTAGGAGGCTCTGGGAACTAACTTCTTGGGCCACTGATAGGGCTCTGGAGCCCTAAGTACAAAAGTCAGGTTATGAGTAATAGCCGGGTTTCTGAATGATGACCAGCTACGTAGTCTACCCTGGACCAAGAAATAGGCTCAGCTGAATCAACACTGGATCCTTGATGAATCACTTTCCCTTGCTACAGAGAAGTAAGCTTCCTTTTTTTTTAAATAACTGTCCAATGGACTACAAATGTGTCATTTTATCTCAAATACATGCTATTGTAGGAAGTAAGTAAGGGATAAAGTAAATTACTGCCCACTTAGGGAACTATCTAGGACAGTAAAGCACAAACCCCTTGGCTTTAAAAACAAAGTTTAATTTTATAATAGGAATAAAGGGAAAATAATAGGTAATTTCCTAAAACAATATATCTAATCTCCAACCACCCTCTTTCACCTCATGGTGAATTAGTTCTTCTTGAGAATTCACTCAAGCTACTCTAAACTCCTCATCTCTAACTAAGATCCAAAAAAAAAAACCACACTATCTGACTATAACTAAATTAATATGGATTATAAAAAGATAAATAGGAAGGACTCACAGATGTATTTGAGCCCTTACCTAAAGCCTGGGTTGCTCTTAGGGATACCCAGAGTCCTAGATGACTGAACTCTGGGTTTTACTTTCACCAGTGGATTTCTGACAGATGGATCTCAGGCAGATGGTCTTTGTGTTTCAGGGAAAAAGCAGGTCTCCTCCAATGGCAAATTCTCCAATCCCAGGAATCACTAATCTTTCCACAAAAGTATGATTCCCAGTGAAAATGCCAGAGCAAAAAACATCCTCCTTCCCAGCTCAAAGCCAGATTCAGAGTGACTGTTAATTTCCAATAAAAACTCCCAAGATCCTTTTCTCCTTGTTAGAATCTTCTACCAGGGCTTGTATCCAAATTCTCCTCCTTTCCTCTTAAAGCTGATCTCTGAAATGTACTCTATCTATGTCAGGCATACCATGGCATATCACTGCTGCTCTGCTGATGAGATTTCAGAGACTAGGCTACTCCCTAATGATTGGCTAAATGAAGATCAGCTATACCTCTTTTGCTAGTCATTTCTCCATTCCCTCCATTTCTCTTCCCCTTTAGAAGAGCATTAGGAATGCATCAGTGTGGGCTTGCATTTTGATCTGTGAGCTTGTACCCACATACATTTTCTTCACCCTAAGAAAAGTTTATGATTTTTTGCAGCAAAAATGCAGCCCGGAAAGCTGTATTTGCTAGGGTAACCCTAAGGGAATATGATCTCAAGCTCCTATGGATCTTGCTTCCATACACATATCAGAACACAAAAAGCTTTTCTATGATGCTATGAATATCCATTTCAGAGAGGAAAGGGGGAATAAACTGATTATAAACATCACTTAAAAAAATAGAAGACAAAAACTTTAGCTAAATAGTAGATACAAGGTGACCCCCCATATCATCTATATTTCTATATATCTATGCCCCTTACAATAAAAAAGAAGTATCATTTAAAATATTGAATATACACATACTTATATATGTGTAATAGCTAATAACTCACCCAGATATTCACAAAACCTATAGAAAGACAAGAAAGCCTTCTCTTTCACCCCTCAGAAATAAAGGGGGAAAGTAATTCAATATTAATGGGTAGGTCAAATCAATATAGTATAGTCCCCCCATCAGGAAGATTTAATGGTACCCTGAAATCTAATCCTGTAATGCTAGGCTCATGTAGGGAGATATGACTCTCAATTATGAAAGACTTCTAAAAGAGAAGCCTGGAAGGACAGAGAAATGGGGCTAAAGAAGATGCAAAGTTTGGACTTTGAATATGAAAGGGTGACCCTTGGAGCCCCAAGCATGTAAGGGAAATCTGGCACCCCAATAAGTCCATTGATTCTCAATGTCTATCCCGCTAGAGATTCTAAGAGTAGACAGTTAAGATTGTTCTTCTTCTGGTTGAATTAAGATTTTATTTTATTTCTGCACAGAGCCTCCTGTCTTGCATTTTCTATCACCTAAACGTATCAGTGTAGTTTTTTGCTTCTCTATGCTCAGAATTCTCTCTACTAATCAAGAATTGTGTCTCCCTACATTAGACAGAACCACCAGACTCTTTCAGGGGACTGAAAAACTGACTTGGAGGTGGGGGTTGGGTGGGACGGTAGATTATAAAAATAGCAACAATATACAAAATAATCTATAGATTTAATGTTGCATTATTCAAAATATAATGGGAAATCTGTAAGAAATGGATAAAATAATAAGATAATTCATATGGAAGAAAAGGCATTAAGAATGTAAAGAGAAAATATAAAAATAGAAGAGAAGGAAACTTTTATTACCAGACCCATCTCCAAATACATTGCAAATCAGTCATCGTCAAAGCAATTTAGTTAGGTTCTAAAATAGAAATATACATCAATTAAACAGATTTGATAACTAAGAGATAAACAAAGGGATAAAAAAGTGTTTGATAAATCCAAGATCACAAAATACAGGGGTGGGAGCTTATTCTTTGTAAACTGTTGGGAAAATTGGATGTAATTAGGTGAAAATGGGACAGTCATTGCACACTATGTTCTACACTAAATCCCCAGTGAATTTATGATCTTTCAAAAAATTTTAAAATTAGAAAATAATGGAATGTTATAGCTATAACAATTTTGGAGAGTTAGGAAATGCCTAGCTTTTTAAAAAATAGAAGAAATTATTGGAAAAAGAGATGAATTTTATTATATTAAAATAAGGTGATCTTGTAGGCAATAAAAAAGCAATGCATACAGAATAGGGGGGAAATCACTACAATTTCTGATAAAAGGCAGACAGCTAAGATTTGCAAGGAATTTGAACAAATTTATGAGTAATATCTATTTTCCAAAGTATCATTGTCAAAGAATATGACCGAGCAGTTCCCAGGAGGAAAAACACAGATAATTGATAGCCACATGACAAGTATTCAAACTGTCTAATAATCAGATAACATGAAAATTAAAATGACTCTGGAATACCACCTCTTTCCTATTAATTTGGAAAAATAGTTTATAGTGATAAAATTCAGAGCTGACAGGACTTGGAGAAACAGGCATGCTGCTAGAATGTTGGTGAAATTGTGAACTGGTATAATCTTTTTGGAAAACAATATGAAATTACAAAATGAGAACTACAATACTGTTTATAGCCTTTCATCCCAAGATCCCATTACTGTTTTCAAGATTTTATTGACAGAAGGAAAAGGATCTACTTATGTGAGGAATATTCCAAAATGTGGTATATTAATGTAATGAAATATTGTTGAACAAATTATTGAGATATGTGAATTTAATGGAAAACATTGTACTGTGACAATGACAAGTATCAAGAATACCAAGACATATAGGAAGACATAGGAAATGATGCAGACTAAAGAAGATACAATCAAAATAATAATATAAACACTGACTAAAATGGTATAAACAACAGCAATAGTAACAAACAGGAAAAATATACCAAAAATGAAAGAAATAATTTCATATAAGTATAGAAAAAAAAGCAGAATAATTTTTTTAGAAAACATTTATTTTTAAAAACTATAAATCATTACTTTTATTATATATATATATTTGTTTTGTATATTTGAATATTTGTGTTTGTTGGTGATTATTACATTTCCATTTTAAAAACAATACTGCTTTATTGAAAACTATTTTTTGCATTCAATTTATTCCTGGATGTTTTCCTTCCCTTCCCCTATTTAGTGAGCTATCTCTCATAACAAATTTTTTTTAAAAGGAGAAAAAAACAATTCAGCAAAAAGAAATCTACAGGCACTCTGATTGGCATGATATATAATATTTCATAATTTTCTTAATTTTTCTTTAATATCAGTTTATTTTTTCATTTTTCCTGTTTATATTATTGTAGTCTTTGTGTATATTCTTTTCATGGTCTTGTTTATTTCACTCTGTATCAGTTTGTGAAAGCCTTTCCATGTTTCTCTGAGTTCTTCCTATGCCTTCTTACAGCAGTACATATTGATGAAGGGCTCAGTTGTACAAATCATTCTAGCATTTAGTGACTTTAATTTGCACATCGGTGTTAGGTTTGGTCCCAAAGAGATTCTTGCCTGGCAGACCAGTGTGTTAAATATTTATTTTCTCATTATATTTGCCCATCACAGTCCACAAGGTAAATTTTTAGGCACTGACATATTTAGAAATGAGCAAATCTAATTACTTTCCAAGATAAAGAAGTAAGTGAAGGACATGAAGTGTACTTTAAGGAAAAAGGGAGTCATCTTTATTTTGGATAAAATGAACTTGGAGTATAGCAACTGTGCCTCCCCCACAAAAAGCCCCCACAAACCTGAAAAATCTAGATGATTAAAAAAATGATTATGGAAAAATTGACCTTCTGTTTTACCACAATCACTCTTTTTAGTTTTGGTCTTTCACTCATTCACTCCAGTCTCAGCTTAAGAAGTGGCCCTTTCCCTTTTCACGTCCAGTCCCTCTCCATGGATTCCTGATGCCATTACCTTTTAATTTTTCTGAAAAATTACATTGAATAATATTGAATAATAACTTCTAATCCCCCTCTTCTCTTTAATCTCTCCTTTGGCTCCCTTTTTCCTTAAAAAAATCCTCATTTGATCTGAACATCCCCAAACTCCCTTCTTGAATTAAACTCCTTTAGAAAGCTATTTAAAACCAATGCCTATACTTCCTGTACATTTCTAAATCTATTGCAATCTGGCTTCCAATCTTATCATTCATTTCAATGCCATCTTAACCAAAGTTACCAGTGATTTTAAAATTCTGAAATCTCATAGGTTTTTCCTCAATCCTCATCCTCCTTGACCTCTCAGACAGTCAGTTAAGTATTTATGAAGTGTTCATTCTGTGTCAAGCACCGTATTAAACACAGAGGATACAAAGAAAGACCAAACACAGTCCACGTCCTCAAGGAGCTCACATTCCAAAGAGAGAGATGGCATGCAAACTATGGACATATACAACAATTATAGTGTTAATCTCAGAGGTATGGCTTTAAAAGCCAGAGAGACTAAGAAAGATCTCTACAAGGCAGATTTTGAATTGAGTCTTGAAGGAAGCTAGGGAAGACATGAAGAAGAGGTGAAGGGGGAGAGCATTTCCAGAATTGGTGATTCTTTTCCTCATTTTTCTTGACTTCTCTGCATTATTTGAACATCCTCCCCATTTTACTACTCTCTTCTTCCTTGGTTTTTGTGATATTGTTCTATCTGGATTTTCCTCTACCTCTTTGACTGTTCCTTCTAAGTGCTTGTAGTAGGAGAACTTTTCATGTTTCATCCTCTATTTGTGAATGTATCTTAGGGCTCCGTTCTGGGACTTTTTTCTTTAATATCTCTGCTGCTGACCTTACTATTACATATTTGACTATAATATCTATGCAGATGATTCTCAGACCTATAAGCAGCCTTCACATCTCTCCTTTATCTTCATCTTAGAAATCTCTACTTAGATATTCCATTGATATCATAAGCTCAACATAGCTACAATAGAATTATTTTTTTACTGTCCTCTTCTAACTTCCTTTTCCTATTGATATTTCATGTCATTTCAAACACCCACTTGACAAACTCTGTACTCATCTTTGACTTCCTTTTCCCTTAGCTGATCAGTAATAAACATTTATTTGGAGCCTATTGTACGTCAAATACTGTGCTAGGTGCTTAAACAAAGACAAAAATAAAATAGTTCCTAACCCTTAAGGGGTTTTCATTTTATCACTCATGCACTATATTCATTCACTTTGAAAGTCTTGTCAGTTTTAACTCTACCACATTTCTTGCATTTATCCCCCTTTTCCCACTTAGATGGAACTTACCTACGTTCAGGCTCTCAACCCCTCTTTCCTGGACAATTTTAATAGTCTCCTCACTGGGCTGTTAGACTGCCCCCAGTCTCTTTCTTCTCTAATACATCCTCTACTTAGCTGCTAAAATGATATTTTTAAAAAACCAAGTTTGACTACATCACTTATCTATTCAGGAAAACTACAGTGGCTTGCCATTACCTTTAGAATAAAATATAAACTCCTCTGTTTATCATTTAAAGCCCTTTACATCCTGTATCTAACCTATTTTCCTAGACTGATAATCCTTTTATTGCCCTTCACACTTTATGTTACAGCCAAACTGGGCTTTTTTCTGTTAAAACATTCCATCTCCCATCTCCATGGCATCTCACAGACTCTCTCCCTTGCCTTTTTGTCTCTAGCTGTCTGTTTGAATTCATCATTCCCTACAAAGTTCAGCTCAAGAGCTCCCTTCCAGAAGAGGCAGTTCCTGATTTTCTTAGTTGTTAGAGTTTTCCTCGTGATGTTATTTTATAATTTATTTGATTGTATATTTTGTATTATTTTTGTACATGTTATCTGGTCAGAAGATGAAAGTTTCATTTATGCCTTTGTGTCCCCAGTGCGTAGCACATTAAGACTACACACAGGTGAAGGATTGAAATGAAACACAGTTGTCCTGAGTTATAGGTTCACTGCCTTGGACTCTTCTAATGTGTGTTCAGCTAAGAAACCAATGATCATTTGCAAGTTAATATTCTTATGATGTATATGTATGGCCTCTCTTTGGGGATTCTTTTTAAGCATCCTGCCCTTCCTTCTCCACACCCCTTAGCCCCCAATCCAAAAACATTCAGGCTTGGAATTTTATTTTTCCTTTCTATTTCAATTATGCTGAATGTCATAGTAACAAACATAATTAGTGAGAAAGAATTGTATTTTCATTGAATAAAAAATACTGTGACACAATATAGTTTACTGATGTGACCCTCATTCTCTGTCTCACTTTGCTCCATCTGCATTCAGGCGAGTTGATAAAGGATCTGTACAGGAAATAAGCAATGTTCTATGATAAGATTTGCAGAAACTCTTGGAAAGAAAGACTGCACAGTCTCTTAAAAAACTGGTACAACTTCCCTTTAAAGTGATGTTCCATATTAAAACCCACACCAAAAATTTTTGCTTTCTCTTTCTGACATAATTACAGCCTCCCAGTCCTTCATTACATACATGTAAAATATAAGTAAATGGACAGATGTAGAAAATAAACTATAAAAGAACAAGAGACATTTTGGACAGATGGTGCTACTTTGGGAAGCCTTGAGCATTCTTCCACTCTACTACCCTCATTTCCATTAACCATTTCAGACACACAGCTAGTATATACGATTGAGTTCAACATTGCCTGTATAGTACCTGGCCAGTGGATGGCTGAGCTGGAATGTCTGGCTTAATAGTTTCTTCATTTTTATTTCCTTCTTTAGGCTTCACCTTGTTGAATTTTGCTTTTAGTGGCTTAAACATCTTCTCTTCCAGATCACGAAGCTCTTGTTGTTCTGCCTGTGTCAGTCTGTAGAGTCCTGAACTTTGTTTTTCTTTCCATCACTAGATAAGCCAATTAGATGCTTAATCAGGATTTTGTTCTGGTTAATTCCTAGAAGCAATTCCCAAGAGAAGCAGGCTTTTCTAAGACATGCTTTGTCAAAGGCCTTGATTTTAAGAGCAAGATATTTCAGCTTTTATAGTCAGATGTGTTTAGAGTCAAAATTCTGCTTTTTTGGAAATGTGTGTGAAAGAAATGTTTGAGAGGCTTAGCTAGTTAGTTGGAGCTGAGTAGCCCAAGCTTAACATTGCTCCACATTACTTTTGTTTAAGAAGTCACAGTTACACTTTTTGATTTAACTTTTTAGTTAAAAAGACAAAGTCATAATGCAGAACTGGTGAAAGAGTAAAATTGACAAGCAAATAATCTGGGCAAGCCATTTTCTTAGCTAGTCTATTTCCCCAAATGGAATCTCTTTGATTCTAACACTTGTATGACTTCTCTTATACTACATGAACTTTAAGACTTTGTTTAGTTAAACTTCATTTTAATTTTCATTTTGACAGTACCAATGCATAAGTCAAGTGAAAGTACCAAGAGAAGATGGGAAAAATCATTCTAAGTGAAATTGTTCAATATTGTTCTTCTCTGAGGTGACATGAGACCAGGACTTGGGAGTGCAGAACCAAAGTCTGTTTCCTAAGAATCTCATGATGTTGTTTACATTTTGAGCCAGCTAGTCTAAGACCTAGTTCATTGGTGTCCTCTACTTGATTTTCACTAGTGCCATTTCCTTCCATAATCTTAGTTTCAGGTCTCATCTCTCTCTCATTCCCTTATGTAGACAGGCAATTTGTCAAAGGGGCTAGAATTCTGGTTTTGGAGACAAAACTAGTTTCAGATCCTGTCTTTTAAACTTATTAGTATAGAAGAAAAACTGTATTATGAATTTTAGCCAATGTCCCCAAAGACAACTTACAAATTTATAAACATTTCTACTTGGTAGGAGTTACAAATGAGTTAAATTTAAATTATCTATGAGTAAAGTCAGGTCCTTTTACATTGACTGGTAATAATGAAACAAAAAATAAAATCCCATAGTAGGATTAAAAAAAGAGTACAAAGTTCAGATTTAGGAGTTTTTGATTGACTGATTGATTGATTTATCAGAGGACTTAAATCAGTAATGGAGAACCTTTTCGAGAACAAGTGCCCAAACTACACCCTCATGCCACATGTGAGCAGCTCCCTTACCCCAGACAGGGGAAGGACAAGTGCTCCCATTGTGTTTCTGGGTAGAGGGGTGGGTGATGTCGTCAGGTATGGTGGAGAGGGGAAGAGAGCAGCCCCTTCTAGAACATATGCCATAGATTTGTTAACATGGACATAAATGATAATAATGACAGAGGTTCCACTTTTGGAGATGGATTCTTCTGTTGGTCAGGTATAATGTAAATAAAAGGGTCACCTCTCTTGAGCTGGTTCATGATTAATTAATGGTCACTTCATTTGGTTAACCAATTAGTCAACAAACAAATAGGTACTTAATGGTACCTATTTTGTGCCAGATACCATGCTAGGTACTAGGAGTACAAATGGGCACTATTTGTGATAGATATTTTTACTATGTACCAGGTAATTAATGCACTTAGCTCTGGGCTAGAAAGAGAGAAAAACATTCCCTGCCCTCAAAGGGCTCCCAGTCCCTCATGGGAGAGAAAACATGTAAATAATTATGTACATATAAAACATCTTATGTACATATAAAACATCTACAGTATAAATTGGAAATAGTCTCAGAGGGAGAACACTAGCACTGGGTAGGAATTGGGAAAGGCTTCTTGTAGAAAGTAGGATTTGAGCTGAATCTTGAAAGAAATCAGAATCTAAGAGGTAGAAGGGAGGAAGGAGAGCATTCCAGTCATGGGGGACAGGCAGTGAAAAGGCATGGAGTGTTAAGTGCAAAGAATAACATAACAAGAAGACTCATGTTACTGGATTGAAGAATATAGGAAGCTTATAAGTAAATATAAATAATAAAAATACAGGTGAAGTGCAAGAATATGGTAAATGTAGGAAGAAGTCAAACTTTGAAGGGCTTTAAAAGCCAAAGAGAAGATTTGATATTTTATCTTGGATGTAAAAGAAAATGACTATAACTTATCGATTAGGGAGGAACAAAGCTATGCAGTCATATCTGTGCTTTAGAAAGATCACTTTGGCAAACGAATGGACAATAGACTGGAGTTGAAGCAGGGAGATTAACAAGAAGGTTATTATAATTGTCCAAGTTTGAGGCCATGAGGACCTGCTCTGCAAGAGGAGAGAAGAGGATGTATATACCACTATGTTGTGAAGGTAGAAACACATTCATCCCACATATTCAACCTGTTAGGAAGTGTAGAAACAAGGCTTCCTAACAGGTTGAATATGTGGGATGAATGTGAATTTAATGAATAAAACAAACACTGCACTCAAGAAGCTTATGTTCTGTGTAGAAAAGACATTTATATATACATATACATCACAGAAAGGGAGAGAATAGATACAATTAAATATAAAGTAGTTAAATATCTAATAGTTTGAGAAAGGTAAATCACAGTTGAGGGGATCAGGAAAGTTTTCATACAGGAGTGTATCCTTTCATTGCATTGTGAATGAAGAGAGGGGTCCATAAGTCTTAAGATGAGAAGAGAGTTCATTCCAAACATGGTGGATATTCATCACAAAAGCTCAGGGAAAGAAAATGGAGTGTTGTGTGTTAAGAACAGAGAGAGGACCAATTTGGCTAGATCACAGAGTAGAGGGAGGAAAGATAGATTGGGGTAGCACTTTGAATGACTTTAAAAGCTAGTTTATATTTGATTCTAGAGAAAATAGGAAGCCACTGACATTTATCGTGTAGGGAAGTGGCATGATCAGATCTGTGCTTAAGGGAAATTACTTTGGCAGCAATGTGGAGGATGGATTGAAATGGGGACAGACTTGTGGCAGGCAGATCAATTAAGAGGCTGTTGCAATAGTCTAGGCAAGACGTGAACTAAGGTGGTAGCTGTATAAGCAGAGGAAAGGGGCCAGATATGAGAAATGGGAAAATACAAGCAGGAAGATTTTACAACTGATTGGATACATGGAGTAAGGAAGAATGAGGTATCAAAGATAATGCTGAAGTTATGAGCCTGAATGGAAGAATTGTAGTATCTTTGACAGCCTTAGAGACATTTGAAAGATGGGTGAATTTGAGAAGAAAGGTAATGAGGTTAGTTTTTGCCATATTGAGTTCAAAATGTCTCTGGGACATTCAGTTTGAAATGGACGATAAGCAATTGGTCATGCAGAGAGCTAGGGAATAGATGTATAGCTTTAAAAGCATATTAAAAGCATATTAAAAGCATCAGCATAGATATGACAATTAAACCAATATGATCTGAAGAGGTCCCCAAATGAGAGAGTATAGAACAAGAGTTCTAGGGAAACACACAAAATTTGGAGGCATAATCTGGAGGAAGGACCAGTAAAGGGCATAGAAAAGGAGTGGGCAGATAAGTAGGTAGAGTATGAGGAGAGAGTAATGCCTTGAAAACCAAGACAGGAGAGGGAATCCAGAAGAGGGTGCTCAACAGTATCAAATGCAGCAGAGAAAGAAATGAAAATTAGATCTAGAAAGAAACAATCAAATCAGGTAATTAAAAGATTATTAGTAACTTTAGATAGAATAGTTTCAGGTGAATGATGAGATAGGCAACCATCTTGTGAAGACTGAGGAATATTGAGATTAAATGAAAGAGTGAAGATGATTGAAGAAGAATGGTTTTAGGGGCAGAGAGCCATAGGAAGAGATGGAATGATAGGAGGGAATGGTCAGAGTTACGTCAGGTTTTGATTCTTATAACACAAAGGACACCTTGGTAATATATGCTTCTGCACTAGCTATATGGTCTCTGGGCAAATCAATGAAAATCTGTGTGCCTAGGTTTTCTAAAATGTAAATGTAAAATGTAGGGTTTCATTCAATGACTTCTATGATCCCTTCCAGCTGGAAATTATGATTCCATTACCCAGAGACTAGACAGCCTTAAGGGTTAGTTCAAACTCTAAATCTATGATTCTATGGATTTATGACTCCTAAAGGTCACTCTTTCTTCCCTTGCAGATCATGTACTGGTTCATCATGAAGTTTATTCTGGCAGATGGATTTTTCTGGTAATCTCTTTCCTTGCTAGTGAATTTGCCTCATCCATCTTACAATCTTTTAACATGGAATGCTTTCTCCCTAAGTTTCCCACACTACTCCATAATGACAGCTCTTTTTTCTTTTCTTTCACAACTATATCTCATTCTAAACCTAGTTCCCCTGGTGGGCCTACTTCTAGGTCTCCATTCATCGGTTAAAAAAAAACAAAACAATTCCTGTAGGACTAATGGATACTGTGGGATCAGTTACTAGCCCCAGTCACTTCCACTTCCCTAACTCATAATGAGTCGTATTGCATTTTATTTTATGCCATAGCTTTTTTTTTTGCTGTCCTGTTTTAAACAGGGATTGAAATACAAATATTTATCATTATAATTATCAAATGTCCTTGAACTACATTCTCTATATTGGTAACTTCCCAGACAGTGGTGAAAATATGGCTCCTAACTCCACAGCATGTTTTTATAGCAACAGCGAAGTTAAGTCCATATTTGAGAAGTAATATAGATGCTAATTCAAGTCTTTTAGATGTGAAGAAATGCTTTAAAACAATCTTAGTTGGTAAACACAGGGGTGGTAAATTCAGCTATTAAAAATTAATTATAAAGGAATTTTAGTTCTGGCACCACTGTCTCTGTGTTAATCCTGTCACCTTCATTAAATCACCTTCTAGTTTCTTTGGAGCATCTCCACAGGTCGAGAACTAGAGGGAACATTAAAGGCTAAATCCTTGTTTTAATCCCAAGGTGGACTCTAAGATCTCTGAGTGCCAGCACTCTTTCATTTTGTCTGGGTTTTCTCAGCATCTTGTAGAATGAATTGACTAAAGGTGTGTCATAAGTGTTTGTGGAACTGAAACGAAATGGAATGAAATCCCTTTTTACATTTTGCCTTTATCAGAACAGTTCTCACAGTAGAATTAAAATTCCTTCATATAGCCTGCCTTGAAATAGTTATAGGTGATTATATAGTCCATTGAGAATACATATGTGGGTATATATGGAGATATAAACACACGCATAACCACTGCATGTTGTATGTAGCAATGCCTATAACATATATGTGTTATATGTATAGACATAGAAGTACATACATAGATGCATATGCCTATATAGGTCTAGGATTGTGATTTCATTAGCATAGGGAACTCTGGGGAGAAAACCTCTGCTACCAGTGCAGATGAGATGTTTGAAAAGTTCTCATTTAGGATTTGCCTGGGGCAAGGTGAGGCTAAGTGACTTAAGTCACACAGGCAATCTTTGAGAAGCTGCTCATTGGCCAGGAGGCAGAGAAGGAGGCAGATGGGTTGTATGGTTTTTCCTGGTTAGAGAAAGTGACTGAAGAAGCCTGGAGGGGCACGAGAAATCTGGCTCTCCGTGGAGAGGAGAGTGGCTGATGGACAGGGAGACTTGGGTGCCACCAACAATGTGCTCATGGCAAGGAAGGGAGATGCAACCCCAAACTGAATAGAATTGAGAGCAGCTGGAGCTTCCTCTGGCTCACCAACCTACTGAAGGAGAGATCTGCCTTCATAAATTTTTCTTTGTCTGCCTTTACCTGTTTGCAATACTGTGAGATAAGATGAAGCTAGCTGTTTTCCACTTTTCTCCCCTGCCTGATTGCTCTTCGTTTGCATTGCTATCCTGAAGAGTTTCCTTCTCTGTTTAAACCTTGTTTATTTGCTGTTTCTACTTTTACAAGGGGTTTGATTTACAGAGAAGTTGATTTCTGTTCCTTTCTGAGGAAGTATTTTCTGTAAAGTAGTGCACTATATAAGGGAGGGAAGGTCCAAAGGAAACTCACAAAATAATCACATCTGGTAGTGTATGTGACATTTCACATCACCACTCCAAAGATAAGAGGGTAATTTATTTCTTCATCTTTTCTCTGGGGTCAAGTTTGGTCATTGTAGTTACACAGAATTACCTCCTATTTTCTTGTCTTTTTTTTGTTGTTGTTGTTTCTCTTTTGGAATTTTATTTATATAAGTTTTGAATAGGGCTTATATTCTGCCACTTTCCCCTATGCCCACAAGAATACAGTCAGAGATTGGATATGGTTTGAAATTCCTCTGGTTTACCCTTTCATAGTTTAGGTGTAATTCTTTCTTTATTGACAATACAGGGAATGTGGTCAAAACTTCGTTGCAAAATGACACTATTGGATTAGATGGCAATTAAAGTACCTTCAAGCTTTAATATTCTTTATGCTATTCTTCTACGAATTAGTAAACTGAAAATGAATGATTGGCTTACCCCAGATGCTCAGGATTCTGAACTAACTAGTACTAAACTAAATAAAATTTAAATAGAATTTTTTTGACACACTTTCTTCTGAGAAGGAGGTGATTCACACACACAACTGTTGATAACTTTAATGTCCTGTAATATCCTGGCATTATTGAAGAAAAAGGTAATTATGTTAATTTAATATTCTTACTAAGGCAGGAACATATATTGATAGTTTTATATGGATTTGCAACAATAAGGGTTGGAACAACAGACAATTTTCTTCTAAGCCCATGAATTAATCAGAAAATGTGATTAAACAAAATTAAAAAAAAGTTTTTTTCCTCTGAGCATCTGGTTAATCAAGTTTTGGGAAATGGTAAAAGTAAGTACAAAACATAGAAGATATCATTACGTTAACTTACAATATAGACTATATCATCATCACTATTGTTTGGACTTTCTTTCTTTCTTTCTTTCTTTCTTTCTTTCTTTCTTTCTTTCTTTCTTTCTTTCTTTCTTTCTTTCTTTCTTTCTTTCTTTCTTTCTTTTTCTTTCTTCCTTCCTTCCTTCCTTCCTTCCTTCCTTCCTTCCTTCCTTCCTTCCTTCCTTCCTTCCTTCCTTCCTTCCTTCCTTCCTTTTCCCTTACCTTCCTTCTTAGAATCAATATTGTGTATTGGTTCCAAGGCAGAATTGCTGTAAGGGCTAGGCAATGGGGGTTAAGTGACTTGCCCAGGATTACACAACTAAGAAGTATCTGAGGCCAGATTTGAATCTAGGATCACCTACCTATCTCTAGGCCTGGCTCTCAATCCATTGGGCCACCCAGCTGCCCCACAGCTGCCCCTCAGTTGTTCTCTTTTTTATAAGGAACTCTCTGGTGAGGAGAATCCTTTTTCTAATGCAAATCTGCTATTGTTCTCTAATTTATAGTTTTAGTTTCTAGGGGGGCATTAATAAGTTAAATAACTTTCCTTTGGCTGACCAAACAGTAGGTGTCAGGGGAAAGTCTCTCTTACTCTAGGTAAGGCTCCTTTTTCCATCATGTCCGCCTACTTTTATAACAATTGAACAAAAAATTTGCTTTTGAGTCTCTCAAGTTTTAAATATTCAGTATTGTTCATATGAACAACATAAGTTTTATAAAATGAACTGCTAAAGAAAACTTTAGAATATATTATTTTTCTTGACTTCAGTAATTTGAATACTTAATGAATTTATAAAAATTGCTACTTTTTTCCACCTTAGAATATGTAAAACTCTGTTTAGAAATATTTACCAGTATGATTTTGTGTGATGACAAATTTAGACCTATTTAAAATTTTTTTAGTCACCTGCAGGTGTAATGATAATGAGATGTTGCATTTTTTTTCAGGTGATTCAGCTGATGTGAAGTTCTGTAACTAACGTGCTTTTTAATGTGGTATTTCAGAAAGTAAAAATGATTTCAGTTTCTTTGATTATAATATTTGCATTGCTTTTAATTTATAATTAAAATGCATGAAGAGTGTAACAGATATTAAGGATGAAAATGCCTTCAGGAAGTTGCTAATAACTATTGGCATCTGTGACTAATGAATGCTATATTGGTTTAGGCTGTGACTAATGGAATAAATGTTTTGAAAAAAAATTCTTGTATGTTATTATTTTATAAACAGCAATCAGGCCATGATGGATTTGGTATGCAAATTCAAATGGGATAACTATTTGACCTTTACTCATTCTTTTACCTTTACCACTCCACAAAGTTGATTAACCTGTTTCCTTATTTGATTACCTTCATGTACAATATCCCTTTGCTTTTAAGAAATCATCCACTGAACATTCTGAAAACACTTCCATTAATTGGACATCATGATCAACTGTTAAGAAGATTAATAGTGTGTCTGGCAAAGAAGATAGTCTATAACCAATTAGCTTCTTAGTTAAGGTATTTTTAAACAGTGTGCTTAAAAAAGCCAACTATATACTAACTTTGTCAATAGTAAAAACCGTAAAAACCAAGTGGATTTTGAATCATTCCATTCTTTTTTAGGTATAACAAATTTACATTAGCTTTAAGAAAAATGAACTTCTGGCAGTATTTATAATGAAAGTCTATAGCCGTAAAATATTCTCATTAACCCTTAATCCAATGCTAAAAAGTTATACACCCCATATTTTAATTTCTTCCTTCTCTGGAAAGGCGAAGGTATAATCAAGGCAAGCCCCAAATTTATCACTTGCTCTGTTTTTGGCAGAGAGAGAATACCTTCTGATGTCAGATAATTGTTTGTCCATATCCCTATGACATTGTGTTTTCATAACAAGTTGGTGATCTTTATTCTCATCTAATTCCATCTTCTGTCCTGGTGGTCTTTAGTATATTGCTATAATATTATTACTTTTAATTTTGACTTCTTTTGATCCTCACAAATATTTTTCTCTATTCTAAATCCTCTCAGGTACTTGAAGCTCCTAAAGCATTAAACATTTTCAGGGAAATAGGAGGAGCAGTTGTAGTTGTGGCATTGAATAAAAGGAAGTTGTACAACATATAGTTGGAAAGCTAGCATGCTAGTCACATGTTGTTATATAAATTTGAATGGGATTATGGGATTATTGTTTGATCTTTACTCATTATTTTGCCTTTCCCACTACACAAAGTTGATAAATGTGCTTCTTTATCTGATTCCTCTTCATGTGCAATGTCTCTTTACTTTTAAAAAATAATCCATTGAACATTCCAAAAGCATTTCCATTAATTGGGCATGGTGATCAACTGTTGACTATTCTGTGGGTAAAATCATAGAATTCCCGAGTTGTAAGGGACCTCAGTGGCTGCCTAATCTAATCCATGCCACCAAATAATTCCTACTACAACATACCAAGTAATCATTCAGCCTGTTTGCAAACATTTAATGAGGGAGAGCACCATTCAGTACTTTATGAAACAACCCATTTCACTTATGGACAATTCTTAAGTTTGCCCTGATATTAACCCTAAATTTGTTCCTTTGCAGCTTCCATTTATTACACTGGATTCTGCCTTCTGAGAATGCCTCTTCAAAAGGACAATGTTTTCCATTTTCAAAGGCAGCTATCCTGTTCCTTCTGAGCTTTTTCCTCTTCAGACTAAATATCTCTAGTTCTTCTTACTGCCCCTTCTTAGGTCTATATAGTTAAATCTTGGTGCTTGATGGTTTTGAAATCGTTAAATTTGGAATTTGACACATTTGATGAGAAAAAATTTGTCATGATATTCAGTGTTTGCTTGGCACTTGACATGCTTGCTAGAACATGTTGGCATTGTGATCTTGGGAAGCGTATGCCCACTCTAGCCAAAAACAAAGTTAGTTAGTTCAGGAGCACAAAGAAGAGCTCAACACTGAGGAGTTGCAGGAAATGCAAAGGAAGCAGCAAAAGCTAGTGGTGAGGGAGTTTTCTTCAGGTGAGGAGGAGGCAAAGGAGAATGTCCCCACTTTTTAACCAAAGAAATGTGTGCAAAATGAGTGGAAGTGCAAAAGCTATTGAAAAATATCACCCTGATAAAATTTTAACAAGCAGACTTGTAAATTTGTTAATGGCCAGACCATTGCACAATTTAGAGGAATTTTGAAATGCAGAAAAAAAACAATCATTGGATGGATAGGTTTCTTGTGAAGTTTATATACCTGGTGAATCTCAAGCAGCATCCAGGGTGATAAGGGACAGAAATGAGAAAGAGAAAGAACTCCAGAAGGGCAGTTCCCCTCAGATTTTATAGAAGGTGGCTCTTCTCCCAGGCAATAACCATTTTTCCTCCACACTATCCCCATAGGCCATTAACTTCTCTCAATACAGGTAAAATTGTTTAAATTATTTTATTTAATCTAGCTATTGTTTTTAATTTATGTCTATGTGTTATTAATGTTTATTTAGCAAAATAAAACTCCATTTATGCAGGTAGTGCCTTATAAAATCTGGGTTTTCTAGATGTCTAGAAAGGATTAATTAAACTTACACTATTCTCTATGGGAAAATTTATTTGGTACTTGAGCTGCCTACTGGAATGAATTAATGATGAGTACCAAGGTACCACTGTAATAGACTTAAGGGTGTTCACCACCTCAGTTGCCCTCTTCCTTACACTGTGTAGCTTAACAACGTCCTTTTAGAAACTTCAGTGGCCAGCAGTGAAAACAATACTATAAATGTTGCCTGACCATGGCTGGTTAGAGAGTAATTATATTATCTCATTCTTCTGGAAGCAATATTTCTTTTAATGCAGTTTAAGATTGCATGAACATTTTTGACTGCCTTATCAGTTTGCTGATTCATATTGATCTTGAAGTGAAACAAAACTGTTATATCTTTTTCAAATTGCTGTTTACCCATATCTAACCTATCTTGTACCTAGGAACTTGTGTGAACCCAAGCAAAGTATTTAAATTTATCCCTTTTATATGTTGCCTTAATTCATCCCAATGCTCTACTACCCTGTCAATACCTTTTTTTCCATTCTGACTCATCTTCCAAATGTCTTATATTTAGGTCATTTGAAAATTTGACAACCATACCAACTATGGCTTTTTCCAAGACATTTATAAAAAGGTTAATTAATACAGGACTGAGATCCCTGGGACAATGCACTGGAGATGTTGTCATGGAACCATTTTTACTTAGGTTATTCAATCAATTCCTAATCTTTTTAATTGAACTATTATTTAAATTACTTGGAAAAAGTAGCATGAGATACTTTATCAAAAGCTTTGCTAAAAACTATATCAACAGAATTCTTATCTGTCAACTGAGTAACCTTGCCAAGAAAGGACTGGATCATTCAGGCTTGTTTTTACTGAAGCCATGTTTTGATAACAACTTCCTTTTCCAGTTGTTCAATAAGGCATTTTAAAATTTCTAATTTAAAAATTGATATAATTTTTATATTGCCTTAGTTTCCTTTTTTCTTTTTCTTAAGTTTTATTAGTGTGTTTCTTGCAAACATTTCCATATTTGTCTACTCTGAGAGATCACTTATAACAAAGTAGAATTAATAATTAAGTGACCTCATCTGAAAGTGTATGCAATCTTCCATATCTTCCAACAACCTCTAAAAAAATAAGCAGGAATTTATTTCTTCTCATCTTCCATCCCATTGATAAAAGAAGATAAGAAAAACAAATTCCTTGAAACCCTGCATAATAAAACAAAACAAATTTCCTCAATGACTATATTTTAAAAGTATGTCTCAGTCTATACTTTAAATCTGTTACCTCTTTAATGTTTCACTATTGATCTTTTGGAATCATGAATAAAAAATGATGGCTTATATATCTTTCAAAGTTGTTTTTCTATAGTGTTGTTACAGTAAGTTATTCTCTTGTTTGTGCTCATTCTGTTCATAAGTTTATAAAAGTCTTCAAAATGGTTCATTTTCATAATATTGGTGTCAGTATAAAGTATTCTAGTTTTGCTTCCTTCACTCTGCATCAGTTCATATACTTTTCCTTGTCTTTTTGAAATTATCTTATAGTACAATACTGTCCTATCATATTCATATCAGGTATTTCCTCAATTAATGAGTTTCCCCTTATTTTTCAGATATTTTTTGGCACCACAAAAAGAGCTACTATAGCTTAGCAGTTGCATATCTGGGTCAAAGGGCACATAGTATTTTAGTATCTTTTTCATTTCATTCCAAATTGCTTTTCAGAAAGGTTGTACCAATTTATAGGTCCACCAACAGTAAACTGAGATGTCTGTTTTCCCACAGATGCTTTAGCATTTATCATTTATCATTTTCACTTTTGAAAATCATCTTTCTCATTTTAATGAGTGAGGTAGAATTTCAGAATTCTTTTTCTTGAATTTCTCTAATTAGGAGTGCTTTGAATCTTTTTTTTTTCATATGGCTATAGATAATGTGGATTTCTTCCTTTCAGAAATGTCTTTTCACATTCTTAGGCCATTTGTCAATTGGGAATGACTTTTAGTCTTATAAATTTAAATCAATTCCTGATATATTTTGGAAATGAAATAGTTTTTAGAGAAACTTGCTAAAAAGATCCTACCCCCAAGTTTTTCCCCTTTTAATCTTAGTCTTATTATATTTATTTGTGTAAAAATGTTTTAATCTTATAAATTAGCCATTTTATTTTCTGTGATCCTCTCTATTCCTCATTGGGTTGCTTTTCTCTCCCTAATTTGTTTACCATATTACCTTTTATGTTTTAATCACATACTTATCTAGAGTTTCTCTTTAATAAACTATGAGGTATTACTCTAAATTTAATTTCTTCTATATTCATTTTCAATTTTTTGAGTAATTTTTATCAAGTAATAAGTCCTTCCAATATGTTTATCAAATACTGGGATACCTAGATACATTTACTTCTGTATACTATGTACCCAATCTGTTCCACTATCTCATTTCTCTATTTTTAAACTTAGTATCAAATTGTTTTGAGAATTACTGCCTTATTATATTGTTTGGAGATCTGGAATCTAGGTCCACTTCAATTCCCATTTCTTTTTACTGTTTCACTTAAGATTCTTGATTTTTTTCCCCCTTTCATGTGAATTTTATCATTATTTTCTTTAATAATATTATGAAATATGAAATAATCATTTCATAATTTTCTTGCTATGGCACTGAATAAATGAATATAGGTAGTATTATTTTTGTATCCCTACAAATCCTACCCAGCAAACCATACCTTGAAAGAAAGGATAAGTTGTAAAAATGCACTTTAGAAAAATGAACTAAACACATCAAAAAGATTGACAGTATATACAATGTTTCAGACTCCTGGTCTCCCAACTCTGCAAAGGAGAGAGGTGCCTTTTTAATTTTTTTCCCCTGAAGCCAAGCTTTAACCATGATTTTAGTAATACTAGAGTCTTGAATTTTTCACATCTTGAAATCAGGTTCACTATTTTCTAGTTTCTAAGATTAATTTTCTCTCTCCCCCCTCCATTTTTTTTGAAAATTAGCCCATGTATGGTTCATCCTATGGTTCATCTCTCAGCCTCTATCACCTTTAAGATAATACTGGAAATGACTTAGTAATCAAATCTGGCAGTTCTTTTAGAACTGAGGGATATAGTTCATCTGTAACAGGTGATCTAAAGGACATTAGCAAGGTGGGTAAATATATTTCTTACTACTTTCTTCCTTATGGAATTCCTGTTGGCCATTTTATTCTCTTTCTTAACCCTTTGGCAGAAACTAGAAGGAAGAAAGATTTCAGTTTTTTGATCTTCTTATCAGCTAAGATCGCCTCTTCCATGAGAAGTAACTAATCAAACCTCTTTCTTTATCCTCTATCTGTCCTCTATACCAAAATCCTCTCCCTTTGTTGTTTTTAGTGTTTCAGTTTTGCCAATTTCTGAACCTTTTGAGCGTTAGCACTCCTGATACTCTTTTTATGATATCATGAAATACAAGCCTGTATTAATCCTCTTTTACGAGCCCTTGCTTCCATCTTCTATAAAAATCTTTAAAAACAACTAAGTTGGTTTGTGAATTATCAGTGCACATATATTGGTTTCTTTAGGCACTTCAAACCTGAATCAGCACTTAGATCCTGTCCTCTGGGCCTGGGCCTCTGCAACCTAGACCTCCACCAATTTATGCCCCTGATTTTTGGGAAAGTTTGGTTCGGGACCCTGAACACAAGCTCGAGGATACTCCAGAATTAGAACTCCTGACTATGTTTGACCAAAGCTATGATAATAGTGTTGAAGGTCAAGCTCTTAGGATGAGGCTTACCTGGACACACTGACCAACAGGCTGAGAATGCAGTAGGATCTGACAACAGATCTGTCTAGCCTTGGGACTGAACCAAAAATTCAGTTTGTACAAAGTTCTGATTATTTGGTTGAGGGCAATTTCTATATACATATTAAAACATCACTGGGAAAAGAATAGATTATCCAGAGTTGTCAGGGAGATGATAACTTACAATGTGGTGAAAAGTATATCAAAGTAATCTATCCTGTAAAGTATTCAAAAGGAAATACTATTAAAAAACTTAAAAATTGGTAAAGAAAGTCAAGGTTAATAAGGGACTTGAATATAAGCTTAAGAAGCACTTATTTCATTTATTTGGCAATAGGGACACTGAAATACTGAGCAGGTGAATGCAAAGACCTCTACAGTAGAAAGATTAATTTGGCAGTATTATGAAAGATGAGTTGGAGGAATGAGAGAGAAGAGATGGGGAGACCAGTTAGGAAGCATTTAGCTAATAATAAATAATGAGGTCTTGAACTAGGGTGACAGCAATAGGAGTAGAGGGCAGAAGGTGGAAGCAAGGGAAATTTTGGAGACTGAAGAAAACTCAGAAGCACTTTTGATTACAACCTACATTTCAGGGCAATGGTAGAACAAAAGTAAAGTTTTACTGAGAAAAGATTACTGAGAAAGGTACCAAATTATAACTTTTGGCAAACCAAAAATTAACATTAGCATTATTTTAAAATATTATTCATATATATAACCATCAAAATCAAGGTTAATAAATTTAAATTTTATTTTAATGTTTAAATTTTAAATTTATATTTACATTTTATTTTAATGCTTAATTAAATTAAAAATGTTTAAAATTGTTCTATTTTTGATAATATGAAAAATTATGAATATGATATTTGTGAAAATTTATTTTTAAAATAATGTAGTATTAACACTCTTACTGTAATTTCTTTTGAAATAATATCAAAATACTATAAAATGTTTTTTAAACATAGTTATATTGTAAAATAATGAGCTAAATGGTGATTTCATGATTATAGCCTACCTGATACTATATAAAACCACTAAATTATACTAAAAATGTTCCCAAATTATTCACAACCTAACAGTCTGATAAAATTCCTGAATTGGAAAATATCAGGAATTTTTTAGGCAGTTATGTAAGAGAAATAAAACTTCCAATGAAAGATATGAGAAATAAATGTGAGTTTCTCCCCAAGTCTCTCTTCCCTCTGCCACAACTCATAATCTAAAGTCTAACACCTATGCACCTTGATTAGCTCTAAGGGGCTAAACTTACATGTTGAGAGTCAGTTTTTAAAAACAGTCTAGAAAAATAGATTCAACACAATTCAACCAGCAGTCTTATTTTATTGTTAGTCTGCTTCATTTCACCATGGCTTCCTGTTCTACAATAAAGAATGAAAATTACAACTTTCTGCTCAAATAGTTTCACTATCTCTAGATTTATTTTATGCTGTTAAACTCTCTTAACTCTTTGTAGGTGAATAGCCTGGGCATTTTATGACACATAACAACAAAATTAAGCCACTTTTTCAGCTGAGGAGAAAACTTGAGTCTTTATTGTGTTTCTTCTGAGCACCCTTTTTTGTGACAACAGATGAAAGAATTTTGAAAAAAGAAAGGGATGATTATTAGATACCTATGACTTGCCCTCAGGTTGCCCCTTGATGAATGAAATCATTTTGAACCTTGCTCACAAAATGTTCAAAGAAAAAAAGAATAAACATTTACATAATGGAAATTATTTGTATGACCCTGCAAAGTGTTTTGTAATGATTATTGAAGATTTTGATGTTTTAGGGAATTCATGTTCATATTGGAGAGACAGACAAACATAGTAGATCTTCCACATTTACTCTCCAAATTTCTTCTTGCCCATAGAGAGGTAGAAGTACCTTTCTCTGAACCTGAGAGTGACCTTCTGTCCTCAGATCTGGCTCTCTCTATGGGTCACAGGACATGGGCGATTTCTTATTCAGAAATGCATGGAATTGTAGATATATCCCAAGTTAGAACTTAGCTATGAGCCCCCAACCAATCAACAAAACTTCATTTCTTACTCCAAATTTGTTATATTGCATTAAATCTAATCTAGTTACCTTGGCAAAAAGAGTTGATTCTTCATAGAAGCAGTCATGTGCGCTTGCATATTTTCTGTATGAGTCCAGTGATGCAACCTCTCTCTACCTACTTCTCTGTCACAATCTGAAGTCAAATTCCTGACACTCAAAAAATCAGGATAGAAATGGGACAGATAGAGTAAGAGAGGAAATGTATACATTTAATCTCATGGGGTTGTTTTGAGGATCAAATGAGATAATGTATTTAAAATATTTTCCAAACCTTAAAGTACTCATTATATAAATGTCAGCTAGTATAATAGCCTGGGACTAACACAGGCAAAAATATGGGTATTTCAGTAATGACTTGGGTGTGATATTCTGGTAAATTTAATCAATGTAAATATATGGAAAATCCATAGTCCTCAAACATCTTTGCTCTCAAACATGTTTAAAACCTATTAATTATTCAGATAATATTCTCAATATTTTCACTTTGTGCCGACACAGCTAGGTGGCACAGTGGAGAGAGTACTAAGCTTGGAATTAGGAAGATCTCAGTTCAAATTTGACAGATATTCACTTTCTGTGTAATTCTTGGCAAGCCACTTAATCTCTGCCTGCCTTAATTTCCTCTCAGCTGTAAAATGAGGATAATAATAGCACATGCCTTTCAAAGTCGTTGCTACTGAAAGAATCAAATAAGGTAATTTTTATAAAGTGCTTTGCACATGTTGCCTAGTGCATGGTTGATAAACAAATGCTTCTTTCCTTGCCCACCCCTTGTAGACTCTTCAGGCTATATATTAGCTTATCTTGGCTAAAAATACTCTATCAAATTGGTGTTTAGCACAACCTCTATTGTGTTTCTTCTCTTTCTCTAGATATCCCAAATCATCAACTATATTACTAGCTGATCACTTTGTTGTGCCCTTTGCAAGTCCATGATAATAGCTTTAGTTTAGGTTAAATTACACATTAATGCTTTGTAATACAATTTCTACTGCAGTAAAGCTTACATATCAATTAGAAATATTATCAGCTATCATTGAAGTTGTGCTATTTTGTTTAATAAAAATGAAAATGTAGAAAAATAGAGAAGCATCTAATTAACCAAAAAACAATCTATAACAGAATAAACCAGGGCTTGAGAAAATGATTTAAGAAAGCTAGACATTGATTATTTTCCAGACACAGAAAATAGAATAGTTAGATGGTATAGAAGAGGTGGCAATCTTTTAACTGTATATGTGCTATAAAGGCTATTAGGAACAGCTAGTCAGACTTTTTCCATCCTTATTAAAGAGAACACTTAAATTTTCTCTTTTTATATAGCCTATTAATAAATGACAACAAGTGATGAAGTATATGTGTATATATACTAAGTGATAAAATAACATATGCAATATTTACTATGACATGCATCATCCCTGTATAGTAGATGAAAGGAGATTTGATCATATTGTAAATTATAAGTTTGTGTGTGTGTGTGTGTGTGTGTGTGTAGTGTGCCAATGTATATTTATGTAACATCTTTCTCTGTCAGTGACAGGATGAGTGGGATGACCTGTGGAAAGAGAGAGCAGGAAAAAGAAAACTGAGATGAATGGAGGAAGCTGCTAAGATGCTTGTTGTCTTCATGGGGTCAATTATACCTGTTCTGGATGTAATATTTTCCTTGGAATCCATTAATATATTAGTAACTAAAGCCTTTCTTATATTAGTCAATCAACAGGCACCTATTATGTTCTAAACACTGTGTTGGGTGTTGGGGATGCAAAGAAAAGATAAAAACAAAGCGGTTTCTGCTCTCAAGCTGCTCATTGGGGGATTAACTGGCACGTGCATACACTTGTGTGCACACACACAAAGTAAATGCAAGGTAATTTAATGGTGGGTGGGAGACACTAACCTTGGAAGGAGGACAGGAAAGGCCTTATGCAGGAGATGGTACTTGAGCTGAATCTTGAAGGAAGCTAGGAGCTCTAAGTGGCAGAGATAAAGAGGGAGTATATTCAGGTCCAAGAGATGACCTATTGCATGGCACAGCATTGGGAGAAGAAAATGCTATGTGAAAGCCAGTTTGGTAGCACTATAGATTTGTGTAGGAAGGGGAGTAATGTATAGTATATCTGGAAAGCTAGGCTAGAGCCAGACTTAGTGCTAAGTAGAGGAGTTAGTATTTTATTTTAGATGTAAAGGGGAGTCACTGAAGCTCCTGGATCAGGGGAACAACTTGGTCAGACCTGGGCTTTAGGGATAGCCCTTTGGCTGCTGCCTAGAGGGTGAAATAAAGACCAGAGAGAAGAGGGAGAATAATTATGTCATTTCAATAGTCTAAGACTGATAGAGGGTAATGGCCTGAATGAGCTTGGTGGATATATGAGGGGGAAAAGAGGAGATATGCAAGAAATGCTGAGGTCTAAAGGACAGGACTTAGTAACTGATTGGATATAATGAGTTGAGGGAGAATGAGGAACCAATCAATCAATAAGCATTTACTAAGTACTTACTATGCACCAGGCACTGGAGATACAAAGACAAAAATGATGTCATTACTTTCAAAGAGTTTACATTCTGAATACAAAATAAATGCAAGGCAGTAACGAGGACTTAAATCACACTAAAAACTCATGGGGAGGTGGTGGCACAGAGGGGCAGAGAGCGTTCGGGAAAGAGCTCATGTCCTCACATAAAACAGCATTTGTGATGAATTTTGAAAAACAAGCAATTCTAAGAAGCAGAAATGAAGAGGAACAACTAGTTTAAAGGCAAAGAAAAGATGTCAGATAGCATGCCACATAAGAAGAACAGCAAGGTCAGTTTGGCTTGACTGCAGAGAATAGGAAGGGAACTGATGTTTGACAGGGTTGGTAAGGTGGGTTTGAGCCATATTGTGAAAAGTCAAACATAAGAGTTTATACTCAACCATGAAGGCCTGAGGGAGCCATTGGAGCTTATTGTTTAGGAAATTAACACTACCAGACTTGTTATGTGGAAAATCTCTTTAGCAGTTGTGGAGAATGAATTGGAGTGGGGAGAAATTCGATGCCAGATGATCAAGTAGAAAGCTAACCCAATAGACCAGGTAGGAGATGATAAGGGCTTTGACCAGGGCAGTGGCTTTCTAAGTAGAGAGAAAAGGACAGATGTGAGTGTGGGAGATTTGTTGTGGATATAGTCTTTGACAATTGTCCTCTTCTCTGTGACATTCTTTAGGATTTTTTGGTGTACTGCTCTATCTGGGTTCTCTTCTGGATAAGTGGAGATCTTGAATCCCTAAAACTACATTACTCAAACATCCTTTCTGTATTACACAGAATGCTTTACCTTTTGTCCACGTTTGCATCATCACGTTTGCATATAGTGTTATGCTGATAAATAACAGATATTTTGGGGAAGCAGGTAATTATTCCAGGGCCAGAAACCTCCAAGACACAGACACAGACTGACAGGCTTCAGTGAGAAGGGACGGGGTTTGACACTCCTGACTCTCAAACCCCTCCCCCAAGCACTTGATTTTCAGTTGGGATAATGGAGACTGGCTGAGGTACTTCTGGTAAGTTTTGGTTGAAGCTGAACTTCAATGATGTTCCCTTTCTTTGACTTATATTCCCCAAAGGTCTGATAGAAGAATAAGTAGAAGCTAGTTATCGAAACGTTGAGGACTGAGATGGATCTTACCTTCTTAAAATTGGCAGCTGAGAGGATTCAAGTTAGGTGATAACTATAAGCTGTGAGTATCCCCAAATAATTCCCAGGCACAGATATTGTAGGTAAAGCTTATATTAAGAAGGAAAAGGAAAAGCTAGAGAGGGTAATTAGGATTTAAATAAGGAAAAGGTGACCCTGATCTGTTAGGTTGAAGCTGCCCTTTCCCCCACAAGAGGGGGGTGAAGGGCCTTTACTAAACTGGCTCTCTCCTTGATAGTGAATATATCTAATCACTAAATAATTGTTGTATTGATGTTAGTAAGGACTAATCCTTTTAAGCAGGCTAACTCCTGAGTAAAAACCACCATGCCTTTGCCCCAATGGCCACTCAGGTGAACCCTCCAAGTCAGGAGCCCTAGCAGTGATCCAATCACCTCAACCCCCACAAAGCAACTGTCTAAACCCTTCCCAACTGTCCCCTCACCCAAAGTTCTCCAGGGGGGGTCCCCTGGAATTCTGGGTGAGGCTGACCTTGTATTTTGCAGGGATTCCATGTTGCAATCTCTACATAACAATGGTAGGCTGTAACTTCTCCCTCTCTCTCTTTTGCTCTTGGGAGTGGGCTGGCTAGTAACTTTCAGTTAGTTTTTCTGTTAGTTTATTACTAATAAAACTATAGAAAATAATATTTAGCTCTTTGCATATTGATTTTAATTTCTACATTTTCCACATGTTTATTCCTTTTCAGTCTCTTTTGCTGTTTTTGCATCTAGGTCAAGCTTGTTAACCAGGAGAATCCAGGCTCTGTCTTGGGACCTCTTATCCTTCTATACTATTTTGCTTGGTGATACCATGACCTTTCATAGATTCAGTTATCTTTTCTATCTATTGTTATGAGGAGATTTTGAGGAAAGGTGTGGTATAAGGAAATTTGAAAGGAGGATGTTAGAGACTTGCTAAGTGGATAATCTCCGTTACAGGTAGGCTGGGATTAAAGGAGATTCAGGGTATAATAGGACTGAAGTCAGGAGTATAACACAGAAGGGAAACAGAGATCTTCAGGGAGAAGAGGAATTAAACTAAACAGACAAACACAGCAGGCTTACAGACTGGGACTTCAATTCAAACACAAGCTGAGGGAAATAGACTAGACTGAAATTAACAAACAGGCTTTAGTTAATTTCACAGGAAGGGACTTGTTTTGAAGTAACACCTTCCTTCAAGATGGATGCCCCAGCTTCCCTCTAAGCCCAGAGTATGTTGTTTCTTTCCCTCTTCTTCCCTCTTGATAACTAACAGACAAATTATACTAATAGGGCTGTTGAAACAAAAGGGTTTATTTTCTTTGAAAGGATGTTTGTTAGGAAGGTGGATCAAAGGAAAGCCCTATCAGTTGTCTCAGGAACCTCAGGTGGGGGAAGGGAAGCAAAGATGGAGTCTGAGTAAGGACCTGCCTTTAAACTCAGCTTTACAAAGTGCTATTGCCATCTAATGGGAATAAATGATGACTGACTAACTATAACTAATGCTGTCAATTAAATAACTCTTCACAGATTTAACTCCTCTATAATTACTCTCCTTATTAACTTCACAGACATATAAGGTAAGGGAGGGAAGGCAGGGATGGTATTAGGAAAGGAAGATATAAAGGGTTTATCTAAAATAATAATTTTTTAAGTAAATATGTCAAAGCTAGGCTAAATTTCAATATTAAAGCTAGGTAATCAAGGCAGCTCAGCTGACTGACAACCTCCCTCCACAGAAGATCCAGCCAACTGTCTTTCCTCAAGATTCCAAACCCCTAACAGCTTTTGGAACTCAGCCAAAGTTAGAAAAAACTATATCACCCCAATTCTGTATACTACACTATGCTGACAACTCACAAATATACTTATCAAGCTTTAATTATTTAATTGATCTCCAGTCTCCCAACACTGACTGCCTTTTGGACATCTCAAAATCAGTGTCCCACAGACACTTTAAATTCAACTTGTCCAAAACTGAACTCATTATCTTTTCTTGCAAATTCTCCCATCTTCCTAACTTCTCTATTATTGTGGAGTTTATCACTACTCTTCCAGGCACCCAGGCATCTTTACCTAGATATAATTCCGAACTCCTCAATCTCTTATCCTCATATCCATTCATTTATTAAGGTTTATCATTTCTATCTTCACAAACTCTTTCATATATAGTCCTTTCTATCCTCCCACCTTACTAATCACTTTGGTCCAGGATTCTATCATCTCATACCTGAACATAGTTGTTTACATGTTATCTCTCCTATTATTAAACCATGAGCTCCTTGAGTGCAAGGAATATCTTTTATTTTTCCCTGTATCTCCAGGGAACATCTAAGTGCTTGCCACATAGTAGACACTTAATAAATTTTTGTTGACTAACCAAGGTAGAAACTATTTGCCAACTGATTAGATAGTGGAGTAACCTAGAGTGAGAAACTAAGGATAATATTCAAATCACAAAACTGTATAATTTGAAGGATGATCTGCCATTAGCAGATATAGGGAAGTAAGGAAGACAGTCGATGTTTTTGGAGAAAAGATAATGAATTCTATTTTGGACAAGTTGAGTTTGAGATGTCGATGGTCATTCAATTTGTCATGTTCAATAGACAGTTTGAGGTAAACAAATGGACTTCAGGGAGAGACTAGGGATGGCTAAATGGATTTGGGAGTCATCTGTATAGGGATGATTATTACATTTAGCTCCCCAAGTTAGAGAGTGTAGAGGTAGACAAAGACTTGAACTACACCCTCATAATAAGTTTATGATATATGTATATGTAAATATATATATATATATATATATATATATATATATATATATACATATCAGAGAGCTAGGAGGAGAGTTGGGGAGATTAGGGTCATTAAAACCCAGAGAAGAGTGAATAGTTGGGAATAGAGAATGGCCATTTGTGCCAAATGTGGCAGAGGTCAAAGGGGATGAGGATTAAAAAGAAGCCATTGGATTTGGGAATTGAGATCACTGGTAAGTTTGTAGAAATTAATTTCAGTTAAGTGATGAGGTAGAAAACCATATTGTAGAGGGTGGTGAAAAGAGAGGAAGTGAATGTAATGAATGTAGATGCTTTCTCCCCCAGGAGTTTGACTGAGAAATGATGGCAAGATATAGGATGATAAATTGAGAAGTGGATGAGTTCTAGTGTGGTTTTTTTAAGCATAAGTAAAACTTGAGTTTGTAAGTAGTATAGGAGCAAGCAGGAGACTGATATTAAAAATTAGATATAGATGAGATAGTTGCATGAGTGTGTGAGTAATCTTTTAGAGAAGACAGAACTGGGGCAGCTGGGTAGCTCAGTGGAGTGAGAGTCAGGCCTAGAGACAGGAGGTCCTAGGTTCAAACCCGGCCTCAGCCACTTCCCAGCTGTGTGACCCTGGGCAGGTCACTTGACCCCCATTGCCCACCCTTACCAATCTTCCACCTATGAGACAATACACTGAAGTACAAGGGTTAAAAAAATAAAAAATAAAATAAAATAAAATAGAGAAGACAGAACAGTTGGAATCAAGCATATGTATAGAGATTTTGTGCCTTTTCAATGGGGTGGGAAAATAGAAAGAATTTGAAGGTGAAAATAAGAATAAGGTATTTATATCTATATTTATCTATAAATTTATGGACATAGATAAATGGAGAGAATATATATATGTATACACACACACATATAATGGAGAGAAGAAAAAGAAAAAGGAGACCAAAAAGAAGAAAAGATAAACCTTATTTAGGAGCTATTGAGTTTGATCTGCCTATGGGACATTTGGTTCAGAATGCTTAATAGATAGTTGGTGATGTGTGATGAGAGCTCAGAAGACAATTAGGTTAGGTGATATAGATCTGAGAATCATTGGCATAGGAATGGCCATTGAACCCAAGGGAACGGGCAAAAACACCAAGTGAGAAAGGATGGATAGAGAATAGAGAGTGGCCCAGGACAGAGTTTTGAGATATAGCCATCAGTAGAGTAGGGGACATGGACAGAGACATAGCAAAGGAGAATGAGGAGTGGCCATGGAGATAGGATAATGAAGAGAGGACAATTTCTGAAAAATCTATAATGGAGATAGCGCATTTAGGAGAAAAGGATGATAAACAAGGCCAAATGTTGCAGAGAGGTTAAGAAGATTGAATTCTGAGAGAAGATCATTTGCTTTCACAATTAAGAAGTAATTTGGAGAAAGAAAGTTCATTTGAATAATGAATCACAAGCTAGGGTGAAAGTGATTGAGAAGTGAGTGAAAAGAGAGGAAGTAAAGATATCAAGAATAGATAGCTTTTCCTGGGAGTTTGTGTGAAAAGGTAAAGGACAATAGCTTGAGGGGGAATAGTAGGGTTAAGTGATAGTTTTTTTGAGGAATGGGAAGACGTGGATATGGTTTTAAATTAAAGGGAAGAGCCAGTAGATGAGGAGAGATTGAAGATTATAAAGGGTAATTATGGGGAAAATCTCTTGGAGAGAGGGGGGGGGGGAAGATATCAAGGGCATGAATAAAACAATTGGCCTCAGTGAGGAGAAGGACCACTTTTTCATCAGAAACTGACATAAAGAATGGAGGATGATGCCAAGGAGTTTTGAGATGAAGAGAAGGGGAAAAAAGGGAGAGATCATGGTAATGACAATGTCAGAATGATTCTAGTTTTCAGGTTCAGAATGGACTTTTAGGATTATATATTGAGACCTGCATGCTGGACTTATGTAGCTCAATTCAAATATTGAAATGGATCTGTGATTTCATTGATCCAGGAGTTCCTTTCAAAGATATCAACCTATCTAAAACTACCAAACAGGTTTCATTTATGTTCTTCCAAAAGTTTATCATAAGGAGTCCAACCAATGTTCTCTAAACTTTTCCTGTCATCATTAGGATGCCAGTAAAGCACTCTGGCTGTTCATGTAATCCTTTGTTCTGGTCCTGAGACAAGTTCATTTTTTCTTCAGAGGATATAATTCCTTGATGAAACTTTTTACTTGTGTTCTTCTTTGTAGTTCCTTATGAGTTATATGTAATATTAATTGCCAATTCTATTTACCAAGAGATGCCCAAGGGTCTTATTTTACATTGGCAGGGTCACTGAGTCAAATAGTTCAGTTCTTGCCAAGCTGCTGGGGGAGCCATACTTGGGGGGATGAAGCAAAAAGGGAAAAGAGGAATAACATTTGTTTCATTGAAGAATAATGGAATTAGCATAGATTTAGTTGTCAGAAATTATTGAATTGCTAACTGTCCTCTTTCATTTTCTAAGTGTTTGGGGATTTTTGTGCAGATGCTGCCTCAGAGGGGTCAGGCAATGGCCACAGGGAGATCCTAGAGAATTCAAATGAAGGCTTCCAAATTGCTATTGCTTCTAAATTTGATCTTCAAAGATGATTTTATTTTTCTATTTCACCTTAAGTTAATTGATGGTCTAATTCACTGACTATCGGGCACATTTCTGTGTAAATCCAACCTTCAGGTCACAAACTAATTAAGAATATGTCCACTTAAATTTAAGTGCCTCTTTCAGAATCTTCATTCTCACCCTTACCCTGAGTGGCAGTCTGTATAAAATTTTCCAGATTTATTCATGATGACAGAAACTCAAAAGAAATAATCCTTCATTTGTTTCTTTGATTTTTTTTTGAGTAAGCAATCCCAGGAGGGAGAAAATTCCATTAATTTTGTAGACAATTACATTCTTGTAATTCTCAGGACTTCCTTCACACATCAAAGAATGAGAAGGAAGGTGTTTTGCTTTCAGAAGACGGGAAAAAAAAGAGAATCAGTCACTTGCGGCTATCTTTAGTTACTTGAAACTCTTTAGGAAACTGAAATGTGTTATGATATCAAAGAAAAAGGCTCAAAGAGGTAACACACTCCTTCCAGCCCTCATGTTGTGTTGTCTGCACTTTCCTGATCCACTATCCCGAGAGTAACTTCTTGCTACATTGACACAGGGACTTCATGTTCTTTTATCATGAATATTTAAAGTATATCACTGCAGAAACCAGCTTATTGAGTTCACATGATAACCTGAAAATCTAGTAAAATGAAAGCAATTAGCAAAGGGGGAACCCATCCCTAAAAAAACCAAAAACCCTTATGGCCTGCCTGCATGAAATTGAATTTTTCCTCAAGGTCTGTCTTTGACATGTCTTGGCTATGACCCTGGTTAGGCAAGCCACTCAACTTTTTAGTGCCCTGGACAAGTCTCTAAGACTGTAAAAATAATTGTGGACGTTCATTTGTGAAGCAAGCTAAGTTTCCCTAATTCAGTGAAATTATACAAGTGAGTAAAATTTTTCATTTTCACTTTCCTACACTGGAATTAGGTTGGATTTTCCCTGACTGGGCAACTATTAAGAAATCCTGGCTCATAGCTTTATATATGACTTTAAATGGACCACTGGTCACCCTGTATTCTTGTACCTTGATTCTTTAGCTGTTATAAGGACTTTATTTAAATAAGGGGATCAAGAGGCTATGGGGAAACAGATGAGGATGCTCAAAAAATGTATAGAAAGCACATGGCAGAATAATGAATGCCACCAATGTATAGAGAAAATGTGAACATGACCTTTTTCATTGATATATACATAAATTACATATTTTTGTATAGGCACAGACACATATACATTTATACATTTATACATATATACATATATGTGCATATATATAAACACATGTATTTGCATACACACAAATTATAGATTAGATAGACAGTAAACAGAGAGGGCTAGATCCATAAGAAAAAGCATTAAATTTACAACTTGGCTTTGACCAGTGACTGTTCTGTGGTTTAAACTCTGTGTATTTTTTCTTCTTGGTATATAAGATTAATATTGGATGCAAGCTGTAAGTCCTTACTATCTCATCCTGAAACTTCATCCTTATTCAGATCAGTATCACTCTTCCCCAAGTTGGCTCTAAAACCTCTTCTACTCCACTCTTTGAATGTGTTTTGAAATATCTGTTTTTATTAAATTTCTTGAACTTTTCTTCTCCTGCCCCTCAAGACATTTTTTACCTCTTCACCTCAAATGAAACTTGACTTTCCACTAAGAACTCCAATGTTATTTCCATTGAAGGTTCCTGCTTTTAGGAGAAGAGCTTAATATACCATATTTCTTCCTTCTTGGTATGGTTTTTAGGCCAATTACTCTGCCATGATACTTCAATAAACTTTTCCTTCTTGAAAGTACATGTATTCCAATTGTTTCATGCCTAGGCCTCAGTTTCCACAAATAAAATATGAGGGAATTAGACTAGATGACCTTGAAAGCCTTTTCAGTTTTAAAACTCTTGAATTCTATTATCTTTGTTACTTTCCTGACTTCTGATTTTAACTCTTGATTTTCAGTCTTTCTATATCATTCATTGGCATGGAGAGGTAATATAGATTCTGAGTCCACTGGGCATGGAGTCAGGCAATGAATTTTACTTTTGATACACATAAACAATAAGAGGCTGAGAAAAATCACTTAAAACTTCCAAGTCTCAGTTTTCCCATCTTTAACAAGGGAACAATAATAGCACCTTCCTTATAGAGTTATTGAGAGGAAATGATATGATGCATGCAGGGTACTTTGCAAACCTAAAAACACCATATACATCTTAGCAATTATTATCACTCTTGCTGTTCTCCTATCCTGCTTGATGCCTCCTTATTCTCCTAGTTTAGGGGCTTCCCAGGATTAACCATAACTCTAGGTAATGAGTATTCACTTTTGTAATTGGTGACATAATTATGCATTTTTAAAAATTTATAATAAGGCTGAATATTACTAAATGCCTGATTAAGGTAGTTTATGGGCCAGATTATGCAAGAGAAGATTTGCATAGAATTTGATTTTCCTCCAGGGCCAGGTTATCAAAGGAGGTTATAAATTGTTTTTGTTTTGAGGCAATGATGGAAAATATATTGATATCCAATCTATTTGGGGGAGAGAACTTGCATAAAGTGTTTGCAAACCTTAATTGTTATATATAACATTAAAAATTATAGTTAAGTTAGAAAAGAAAAGGTAAAGGAAACCAGTTTGCTTAAATGAATATTGCAAAATAAAACAAAGTGAGAAAAAAACCTCAAAGCTACTTTTGCAAAAAACAATAAAAATGAATGTTAGGAATGTTACTCACAATAGGTGTATACTTCCAGAGATATTTTCTTATAATAATCTTCTGGGTGGTAAGCATTTTATTTTCTTAAACTATACATTGGCTTCTATTAGAAATGTATCAAGGATGCAGCTGTGTCTTTCCTTGTGAAACAGATTCACCATTGTCACACTTCTTGAGTTCTCTGTGCTTAAGATCTCTCAGGCATCTCTGAAGTAGGGCTGTAGAGCATAAGATTTCCTCACTGACACTGAGCACAAGGATATACAAACAATAATACAGCTAGAAGGCTATGTTGGAACAACACTGAAGATGAATAGATATATCATATGATGATAGAATATCTGTGAGGGAAGCGGCATTAAAAGCCACCCTTTTGGAAAAAGAACTATTTTTACAACATGGAGAGACAACCTACTGCCTACCAACCTGGGCCATTTCACTCCTGGATAGCTCTAATTGTTAGGAAGGTTTGTTCTACATCATGCTAAACTTGACTTTCTGCATTGTTCTAGTTCTACCTTTAGGAACAAAGCAGAACAAATCTAACCCTCCTTATGCTTAGAACTTTAGATGGTTGAAAACACATATGATGACTCCTTTAAGTTCTTTAAGTTTTCCCCACACTAAACATCTTTAGTTCCTTCAAATCATCCTTGTATAGTAAGAATTATTCACCTGAGGTCCATGAACTTGGTTAATTTTTTGGTTGACTATTTTAATATACCTTTTTTTTGGTAATCGTTTGTATTTTATATTATGCTTTTAAAAGCATAATTTTGGGATGAAATCCATAAGTTTCATCAGACTGTCAAAGAGGTCCATTACATGAATAAGGTTCATAATGCATGATTTTCAGTCCTAGTATTATCTTGGACACCCTCCTATGTATATTCCTCAGTTTATCAGGGTCCTTTCTATAATGTGACATCCAGAACTGAATGCAATGCTGAAGTTGCAGGCTGACCAGAGCAGAGGGTAGGGGAACTCTAATCTCTTTAATTCTGGACAATGTGCTTCCCTGAATATTGCCCACAATCTCATTAGCTCTATAGCTGTCATATTATATTGTTAATTCATTTTAAGCATTTAGTTGCCTAAACCCCCCATATGTCCCCCTCCAATTTAAATGTTAGTCAAACAGTCCCCTAGTTTGTATTTGTGATGCTGGTTCACTACAAATTCTCACCTTGTTTGGTTATCTTCCTTTGTTAAGATAACTCTGTGCCCTTTTTAACATGGGACTTTGCAACAGTAGTATAATGTGCTAGCATATCAGATTGAGTAAAGAAATCCTACCTCCAAACTTTTATATAATTGAAAGGCTCCTTTTGGAGCAAGAAAATGCTGGCACCCTCTTTAATGTTATTTGTATCAGCTGCTGCCTTTTGATTTTTGCAGCTCAACTACCTTGACTTAAAAAAATATGTGTTCCTTGATGTCTTTTGTTTTTACATTGCTTTGATTTCCCTCAATATCTCTTCCCTTCTTATCCCAGACAGCCAGCTGCTTTACAATGAATTTTTCTAATAAGAAAAAAAGAGGACAATGAGAAAAAATTCTGTTAAAAAAAGAGAGGAAGTGTCTTCTTATATCTCCTCTCTTTGACCAAACTTATTCTTTATAATTTTGCATTTTTGGTTGTTTGCCGGTGGCTATTGTTTCATTTACATTATTATAGTAATTTTTTCTGGCAACTATTCTGACTTTTAAATGATTGTAGTAAAGCTACAATCAAATATTGAAAATTTATTAATTTTGAAATTTTGTTATTATTTAGTATGATAGCCAAGAGTGTTATGAGTAAGATTAGATTAGCTAGTTATTAGGTATTGATTATATATTGATTAGGAAGTACCTAGCAGGAAGGAGCTGGAGCTGGGAATTCCAGGTTGTAATGAAGGAGGAGGAAGTCTGTGTGTTCTGTGTGTGGACTCCATTAGTGGTAGGCAAAAACTGTTGCCAGCCTGGGAGAACTCAGAGCAAAGACACCCTGCATCCTGTTTTCCCCTGGGATCCTGTGTGGTGTGGCATTTAAGGAAAGAACAAGAGAAGAGGACAATGCTTCAAGCAAACCCCTTACCGCTTAGTTCCTGAGACAACTGTAGCTCCTGGCATCCAGACATCATCAGTGGATTGCAGTGAGAATCCCAAAGCCACAAAAGCCCCAGCTGTACTCAAGCCTGGCAGGTTCCAGGTTTGAGGCAGAAACCCAGAGACTCCAGTATAGCTCCTTGGGTCCTGTTAGTTAGATAGCTTAAATTAGTGTAGTGAATAAGTCCTTCCCTGTCCCTTTGGGTTTTGTTATTAGGTGTTAAGATTTTAGAGTAGTCATTCCTATCCCTCCTTTTAGTTGTTTCTAATTAAAACCTAATTTCACCTTGTTACCTTGTCAGTAAATTCAAGGCCTCTGGCCAGAGTGACAGTTGGCTGTTATTTTCCAGTTGGTAGTGGTGTAGCTGTATAAGACTTCAGTGTCCAGTTTTAGTCTCTCTTACATCCCAGAGAGTGTTCCCACAAACCCCATAGTTGATTTTAATATCCCTGGTGACCCCATTACTTATATTATCTTACAAGAGCCACCAAACAACAAGAAATATCTATATCTATTTTTTGCTTACTTTGTACTCAGGACACTCAGTCATCATAAAATTCTATTTAGATGTCTCATCCTGATATGGTGCCAGTAAAGCTTAAACTTTAATAAGTTCTACCATGTTGAAAATACTTCACATATGATTTTGGTGACAGAATGAGTCTCATATCTTAGGATCAATTTAGCTAATGAAAGATAGGTTTCGCATTTTTTCAATATAATACCCCATGAAATAAAGTAAAACAAAAGTGGTCCTCAATCCTGTGTGGTCTTCTTCAACTTCTATTATGGAGAGGAAGAAAATGGGGGCCTAAACTGATTCTATGAAAAAGATTATTTATCATTTATTTTAATTAAAATATTTCTTATTAATTTGTTTTTAATATCCAAATTTTGAGTTCTAAATTCTTTCTCTTCCTATAGCAACCGAGAGGGCAAGCAATGTAATATCAATTATACATGTGAAATCATGTAAAATATATATAAATATTAGCGGTGTCACAAAAAAGCAAGGGAAAAAAAGAGAAAATTAGGTTTTAATTTGTACCCAGAGTTCATCAGTTCTCTCTCTGGAGGTAGGTAGCATTTTTCATCACGAGTCCTTCAGAATTTTCTTGAATCATTATATTGATTAGATTAGCAAAGGCTTTGACAGTTCATAATTATAATATTAGTGTTACAGTATGCAGTGACTTTCTGGTTCTGTTCATTTCACTTTGCATCAGTTCATATAGTTCTTTCCAAGTTTTTTTTTGAAACTATCCCCTTTGTCATTTCTTTTAGGTAAATTATATTCTATCACAACTGCATAACATAACTTGTTCAGCTATTCCCCAATTGATGGATATCCCCTCAATTTCCAGTTCTTTGCCACCACAAAAAGAGCTGCTATAGTTATTTTTGAACATATAGGCTTTTTCCTTTTTCCTTTATCTCTATCTCTACCTTATAAGGGTATTACTGAATCAAAGGGTATACATAGTTTTATAGTCCTTTGGATATAGCTCCAAATTGTTCTCCAGAATAATTGGACCAATTCACAACTCTTCTAGCAGTTCACTAATATCCCCTTTCCCCCATATACTTCCAAAATTTGTCTTTTCTATTAGGCATAAGGTATACCTCAGAGTTGTTTCAAAGTATATCTCTAATCAATAGTGATTTGGAGAATATTTTTCATATGGCTGTAGGTAACTTTGATTTCTTCTTCTGAAAGCTGCCTATTTATATCTGTTGACCACTTATTATTTGGGGAATGGCTCTTATTTTTAATATACTTGACTCAATTCCCTATATATTAAATAAATGAGGGCTTCATGAGAGAAACTTGCTGTAAAAATTTTAATATTGCTTCATTTTCTATGATATCAGAATGTAGTTTACCTGATTTTCTTTTTAGTTTGGTCTATTTTTCTTTTGCTTTGTCTGAGATGATTGCTACTCCTGTCTTTTTTTTTTTTTTTTTTTTACTTCAGCTGAAGCTAATAGATTCTGCTCCAGTTGCTGATTTTAATTCTGTGTATGCTTCCTTCTGTTTCAAGTATGTCTCTTGTAAACAGTATATTATTGGATTCTGGTTTCTGATTCATTCAGCTATCTGTTTTATGGGTGAATTCATCCTATTCACATTCATAGCTATGATTGCTAACTTTGTATTTCCCTCCAACCCATTTTCTTTTGTTTATCTTTCTCTCTCTTTTTTTACCCTGATCCTCTTCAAAAAGTTTCTTTTGCTTCTGTCCACTGATTCATTTAATCCTCTGTCTCTTTTATCACCCCTTTTTCTTATCCCCTTCCCTTCCTACTTACTTATTGAGTAAGTTAGATTTCTAAACCTTCCTCAATGTGTTTTTGATAATTTATAACCATCAATTTTACTTTGGGTACTCTGATTATGAGATATTTGTTCAATGGTAGTATGTTGACATAATTTTTGAAAGAACTTAGTCACATATTGATATTCTTAAGAAAAATTGAAACTAGAAGTCAAAAGGAAGTTATAGTCAATATAAAGAATGTCCTTTAGTTTTTCCCTGAGGAGGCAAATTAAAGACTTGGATTTGGTCTGTTGGGTGCTAAAAGAAAGGAGAATCATAATTTCAGATGCTACTTGAATTTTCATGAGTATCAGGCAACACTTGCAATGAGACCCTAGAGAAGATAATTGTAGCTTATTTACCACAATGTAAATGTAGGCTCAGAGGAGAATATCAGAAAAGATGTTGAAAAATATGGCTCAAATTCAAGAAATGAAAAAAAGGGCCATAAATTACACAGAAGCTTTATCCCTATATATTATAGATATTTTCTTCCAGAAAAGTTGGAAGTTACCAGATGTGGTGAGTACCAGACAATAACACAAGAAATGAAATTGTTTCTTAACATCAGGAAACAATTGGTTACTAACATTGAATCATATTATAGTCAACTTTCTATGTGTAGTTATATCATCTGTTGGTCAGAGGGTCAAAATTAACCTAAAAGATGGAAGTCTAAACATGAGAACAAGACATAAATAATTGCAACTGTTTCAACCTGCCATTAATATGAATCATCAATATTGAAAAATGAAAAAAAAACAAAAGTAAAATATTAAACTTGATTATTATCTCCCACAAGATTGGCTAATGTAAAACAGTTGCTACAATATGGAGAATAAAAGATTTCTGAAATTGTCCTAGCTAGCAAATACTTGATCTCTTTGCAAAAAAGAGAGAAACTTAAGGACAATGTCAATTTCAACTATAAGATTATTTGTAAGACATTAAAGAGAGGAATGATTGAGTATTATGAACAGTATTTCAGTGGAGATGAATGACTACAGAAAGCTTGGCATGAGACTTAAGTAAGCCACTTTACTATGAGAACTTTATAGATGATACTGCTAGGAGGACAGCAATAGAAAATGGAATACATTTGTTTATATTTCTATAAATGATTTAGTTTTGTGATCAGTGACAATTGAAACAACATAATTGGATTTTAACATCTCAGTTCCTCTAGCATAATATGAGAAATTTGAATAAGAAGATGAAGTCAGGAATAATGGTAGGGCCAGAAAAAATACATACTAATGAAATTAATGCTAGAGGTGGTATAATCTCAAAAGTATTGAGTCAGTATACCCATTATCAACACTAATATTTATTAGTTATGTATTAGAATTGCTATTAGAAATGTTATTAGAAATGCTAGCTATGGCAATAAGAAGAAAAAATTGAAGGAATTAGAATAAGCAATGAAGATGTAAAAATATCATTCTTTGCAGATGCTAGATGGTATACGTGGTGAGTCCTAGAGAATCAATTAAAAAACTAATTAAAATAAATAATAACTTTAGCAAAGTTCCAGGATATAAAATAAATCCATACAATTAGCATTTCTATATATTATCAACAAAGTCAAATAGCAAGAAATAGAAAGAGAAATTCCACTTAAAATAACTCATTCAGGTGGCTCAGTAGATTGAGAGCTATGCCTAGAGATGGGAGGTCCTGGGGTTCAAATTTGTCATCAGATACTTCTTAGCTGTGTACCCCTGGGGAAATCACTTAACCCCCACTGCTTAGTCCTTACTACTCTTCTGCCTTGGAACCCAACATAGTATTGATTCTAAGAAGGAAGGTAAAGGTGTAAAAGAAATAACTCTGGAAGATATAAAACACTTGGGAGTCTACCTGCCAAGACAAAGGAAGAATTATATGAACATTGTTACAAAACACTTTTCACATTAAATAAAATGAGATCTGAACAATTAGAAAAATATTAATTGCTCATGGGTAGGCTGAGTCAATATATTAAAAATGACAATTCTACCTAAATTAATTGACTTATTCAGTGCTATTCTAGTCAAACAACCCCAAAATTACTTTATAGAGCAAAAAGATAATAACAAAATTCATTTATACAGACAAGAGTTAAATAATATCAAGGAAGTTAATGAAATAAAATGTGAAGAAGGTGTCCTAGCTGAACCAGATCTCAAATTATCCTATAAACATTAAACTATCTGGTACTGTCTAGGAGATAGATTAGTAGAGCAGTGCAATACTTACACAATACATGATTGGTAATGACCATAGAAACCTAATGTTTGATAAACCCCCAATCTCAGTGTTTGTGATAAGAACTTATTATTTTACAAAAGCTGCTGGGTAAACTGTGAAAGCAGTTTGGCAGAAACTAGATATAGACCAACATCTCATGCCATATCCCAAGTTAAGATAAAAATGGGTACATAATTGATTGTAGACCCAATTCTCTTGCCTTCCTAAATATCATATTTGAAGCCTTGTGGTCCTTTAGTGTGGAGGCTGCCAGATCCTGTGTAATCCTGACTGAGGCTCCTCGATATCTGAATTGTCTCTTTCTGGCTGTTGGCAATATTTTCTCCTTGGCTTGGAAGCTCTTGAATTTGGCAATTACATTCCTAGGGATTGTCTTTTGAGGATTTAATATAGAAGGTGATCTATGGACTTTTTTAATGTCTATTTTGCCCTCTTGTTCAAGAATATCAGATCAATTTTCTTGGAAAATTTCTTGTAATATGATGTCAAGACTTCTATTTTTTTCCAGGTTTTCAGGTAGACCAATGATTCTCAAACTGTCTCTCCCAGATCTGTTTTCTAGGTTAGTTTGTCTTTTTTTAAAATCCCTTAACTTCTGTGTATTGGCTCATAGGTGGAAGAGTGGTAAGGGTGGGCAATGCGGGTCAAGTGACCTGCCCAGGGTCACACAGCTGGGAAGTGTCTGAGGCTGGCTTTGATTAGTTGTCTTTTCAATGAGATATTTCATGATTCATTCTATTTTGTCTTTCTTTTGACTTTGGTTGATTAATTCTTGTTGTCTTGTGAGATCATTGCCTTCTACTTGCCCAATTCTAGTCTTTAAAGACTGGTTTTCATCTATGATCTTTTGATTTTCCTTTTCAGTTTGGTCTATCCTGCTTTTCATAGGTTCCAGCAGGTCAATTCTAGTCTCCAATTTGCTTATTACTTCATTGAATGTCTGTGCCTCTTTTTCCAAGTGAGAAATTTTGTCTTTTAAACTTTTGTATTCTTTTTGAATTAATTTCATTCATTTCCTCTACTTTTCTTCCCACTTTTCTTCTATCTTCCTTACTTGGTTCTTGAACTCCTTTTTGAGATCCTCAAGAGCTTGTGACCAATTTCCATTTTTTGGGGGAAAGTTTGGCTGTATTTGCTTGTTTGTCACTCTCTGCTGTTGCTTCTGTATTTTTCAACTTTTCTCCATAGAAAGTCTCCAAGGTCAATGGCTTTTTTTTGCTGTAGCTTATTTCTTTTGGTACTTGTGGACTGTGATTTCTGTATGTTGGTAGCCATTGCTGTCTTTGTTTTTTGTCTTTGTATTATCTTCCCTTCCCAGCCAGAAGTCTGAGTGAGGAGGGAGGCAGATCTTTGTGTAGTGAGCTTTAAAGCATTTTGCCCTGAGGTTGTTTTTCTAGTCTCCATTGTCTCTGTTATGAGCAGCCCATCTCTGTGCCCAGGATCCACACTCTTAGGGTCCCAAGTCTCACTGCCAAGGCCTTGCACTGTCCTCAGAAGTAAGTCTGTGTTGCCCTCAGCCAGCCCCCAAGAATTTAGAGACTGCCCTGGCCCTTGCTCTGATTCTGGTGTGGTAGGTGGTGTGTGTGTGTGTGTGTGTGTGTGTGTGTGTGTGTGTGATCAGCTTGCACTTTAGTAGGTGTAATTTTACTTCCTTATAGCATGAAAATGCCCCAACACTGCCTACCTTCAAGGCTGCACCCTGTGGCAGAGCCCCTTTGCTCATCTGATTTTAATTTTTGTTCTTTTGAAATGTTTTTTAGTGATCGCTTGTGAGGAGAGTCGCACTGTTCCTGCTACTCTCCAGCTGTCTTCTAGCTCCATAATTGAGAAATAAAGGGTGATAGCATAGGCAAGTTAGGGAAGCATACCTATCAGATCTATGGATAAAGGAAGAATTTATGATCAAAGAAGAATTAGAGAGCATTACAAGATGAAAAATGGATAATTTTGATTGTATCAAATTAAGGATTTTGCATGAACAAAACCAATGTAATCAAGATTAGGACAGCAGAAAATTGAGAAAATATTTATAGCAAGTTTCTATGATAAAGGCATTATTTCTCAAATATATAGAGAACTGAGCCAAATATGAAAGAATATGAGTCATTCCTCAATTGATAAATGGTCAAAGGACACCAATCAGGGAGGTTTCGGGAGAAGAAATTGAAGTTATTTATAGTCATATGAAAAAATGCATTTTTGGTTAGAAAAAAGCAAATGAAAACAACTATGAAATATCATCTCCCATTTATCAGATTGGCTGAAATAACAGAAAAGGAAAATGACAAATGTTGGATCAGATGCTGAAAAAATGAAACACTAATCACTGGTGGTGGAGTTGTAAACTGAACCAAACATTCTGAAGAGCAATTTGAATTATGCACAAAAGGCCATCAAATTATACATAACCTTTGACCCAGTAATACTACTACTAGGCCTATATCCCAAAGAGAAAAAAAAGGAAAATGACCTATCTATACAATAATATTTATAGCAGTTCTTTCTGTGATAGTAAATAATTAGAAATTAAGGAGATATCTATCAATTGGGAAATGCCTGGAAAAATTGTGCAGATGATTTTGACAAAATACTATTGTGCTATAAGAAATGATGAGAAGAATGATTTCAGAAAAAATCTGGAAAGACCTACATGAACTGATTCAAAGTGAAGTGAGCAGAACCAGGAAAACATTGTACACAGTAACAATTGAATGACAATCAACTGTAAATGGTTTATTATCAGTAATACAAGGCAATTCTGAACGACTTCTGGTGAAAAATATTATTTACCTCCAGAGAAAGAACTGATTGAGTCTGAATAAAGATTAAAACATACTATTTAAATTTTTAAATTTTTAAATATTTTTGGTTTGTGTTTTCTTTTATATGACTGATGTAGAAATATGTTTTATGTGACTTCATATATGTAACCTATATTAAATGTTTGTCTTTTCAATGAGAAGGGAGGGACACAAGGTAGAAGTGAATTTTGAACCAAAAAAACCCTCAGATGTTAAAAATTGTTTTTATGGAAAAAAATAGAATATTAAAAAAGTATCGAATCATCATTTTACAAGGTATATCAGAGAATGGAAGATTCCAAAGAAATGAAAAAATATAGAGAATATTATTACTCCCACAAGGCAATTGGAAAAAAATATCAGTAACCAGTACCCAGTGCCATAACTAGGGCAGGATGATCAGATCTTTGAATTAGGGAACTGACATCTGTAGAGGCAGATGGATATATTTCCTTCCTATGGTCATCCTATGGCCTTTAGGCTACATAAGGTTTGACTATCCTAGCTCCTTTACCCATCCCCAGACCATTTTTAGGGTTCTATTGCTTCTCTCCTGGGAATTACCTTCTCTTCCTTTTGTGTCCCTCTACTCTTTCCTGCAGATTAGATACCATTGATTAAGTTATAGGATTGTGGGATAGATTTTCTGGGAACTGACTGCCCTTCTGCTGACATGCCTGTTTTGGGGGCAGTCATTCATCTTTGAAATTCACTTTCACCCCACCCCCATCTCCTTCCAAATGAATTTGCTCTTAGTGCAAGAATTACTCATTATAGCCCTGTAGTGACCCATATACTTACCTTTTCATCTGTATACAATCTTTAGTAGAATGATTTATTCATGCATCAAGGACATCTTTCATGAAAATATGAGAAAGGGAGGCAGGCTTTCACAAATCATTTTCTACAACAGACTACAGCTTTACAGTCACACATTAAACTGAAAGGGGCAAAGTATATCAGATTCCATATTTACCGTTTTCTTGATTACAAAAGAAAGCATTTGATTCAGTTAGAACAATGTCAGCCTTGAAAAGTGTTCTTCCAATAAGGAATTTCTATTGCATATATTAAGAATATATGAGATTTTTAGCTAAATACAACTAAAGAGATAATTTTGTCAATGATATAGCTTAGCATCAAGTGAAGCATAAAATGAAGAAGATGCTTGCTCTTCAAAAGGGTTTGCCAGTGTCATAGGGAAATGGCAAGTAAATATTGTTTTACCAATCTTCTTTACTTAGCTTAAGTTTCAAAACCACACTGAATATTTTTTCTCCATTCTGTTCTTTCACAGAAGATTATTCATTTTGGTGGAAAAACCAGAACATGAGTAAGTAGAAAAATCACTTTTTCAGGAATTCAATTAAATAAACATTTAGGTAATTCAATAAAAGCAGCTAGTTGATCTGGGAATGACTTGCTTTGAGAAAGAAAAAAAGGTGGATTGATCAGACCAGGAGGATGAGATAATGTAGTTTAGGGTAACCTTGGAAAAGCTTTCAAGTATGGATTTAGTCACTTGAAGACAAAATATGGTACAATGGAAAGAATGAAGGATTTAGAATTGAGGACTGGATTCAAATCTTGGCTTTGTCACTTTCTGTGTGAACACAGGGAAAGTCAACTAAACTAACCTCTTTGTTCCTTGGTTTACTAATGTTAAATGAAGGGTTTGTACTAGATGATGATTCAGGTTACTTCTAACTCTAAATACATGATCCTATAATCCCATAAATTGAGCGGTTCTGCTTTTTCTCATCCTTTATACTTTCTCCCATCACAAGTAGGGATGTATCCCCAGCTTAAAATTCCTACTTTCCATACCATGTCTAGACAAACTAACTATAAACAATAGCAAAAATAAAGAACAGCATCCTCTTGTTGTCTGTTACTTTACTTTCTACTCAGCTTGTCCTTTAGCTGCTTGACACTACTTTTTATGGATCATCTCATGATTTGTCTTAATCTTCCATTTTTTGCTTTCAGGGTTTGCTTTCACTTTCAATAACTATCTCTTTAAAAATTTGACTATTCTGTTCTCTGTACAACCACACTGGTAACTTCTCCAAACTTTTCCTCCTCAATGGAATTTTTGCATGTGTGTGTCTTTAGAACTTTATTCTTAAATTTATCATTCTCCTACTATTGATGCCTTCTGTAGAATTTTTGCCCATAGAATCTTGCCTATGATTCCTCTGAGCCCTATGAAATCTGTTTTTACCAAAATCTAGGGTTCCATTTTAGACTATGCTAGGCTTTTATCTCTTTCTGAATAATAAATGCCAACAGGGTGGTCACTTTTTCTCAATGTTACTATCATTTCTATGTAAAAAACAATTCCTTCCTGTGAAAATCAGCTATAGAATAGCAGGTCTACTTATTCCTCCCCACTTTTAAAACGTAAAATATATTACTAAGAAAATACACTAAGTAATTAGTGTTTTTACTTCTGTCAGAGCAGGTGTCTGGATGTTTGAAGTCAGCCATAATGAATGATAAAAATTAATGACTTTTATAAAGCATTTTGACAAAGTACATTTCAAATAGGAACTCATTTGAGCCTCAAAAGTCCTGTAAGTTAGATACTTCAGGGATTATTATATCCTCATTTTATAGTCGAGGAAAGGGAAGTTCAGATAGTTTAAGTGATTTGTCCATAAACACATAGATAAAATTGTTAGAGGTGGGATTTTGAAACAGGTTCTTCTGATTCTAAGTTATTTTATTCATTATCCAACACTTTTTCTCTACTACTGAAGTATCACTCTGTGTATCAGGATAAGTTTCTAGAATACTTCACCTATATCCAGGGGTGTATTGGTAAATGTTTAATAACTAGCTTTCCCTCCAAAGAAGTATCTTTGATACACTTTTTAATTGAATCTTCATTATTAATATTTTCTCTATTCTTATACCTGGACAATCAACAAAGCAATAAATGAAGTTCTAATTTGTAGCATTTGCCAGTTTCTGAGCTGTAAATGCTCACTCTGAAAATTTAACAATTGGCTTTCTTGAGCTGGTATCATCAAGCTTCTATCCAGTTACTGTATAGTATACTCCAGCCAGTATTGTTCTGCAAACAGTTCATACAGCTGCACATGAGATTGTTTTCAGTGTGAGCATTCACATCTCAGAAATAGGCAAATGTTACAAATCAGGGCTTGATTTATAGTTTTGTTGATTATCTGGACTTAAGAAAGTGATAGAAAAGTCAGTCCATAAACATGCAGTATATGGTTACTCTTTTTCAAGTGCTGTACTAAACTTTGGGCATACAGAGAAAGGCCAAATACAATCTCTGACCTCAAGGAGCTGACAATCTATTGGAAAAAAGCATCATGTCAAAAGAAAATCAAAAGGAGGGAGTTGGAGAAAGGTTCATCATGATGGAGTATGATGTTTAAAGGAGAGCAGCCTGGGGGAGAAATGAAAAGATGGTTGCCCTGGACTTTCTCAGTTTTATCCATTTGTGTTTGGATCTCTAGTTCATTTTCCATGTTGACCACAAATCGATGTATTGGTGTGTAGATATCTAAGTCAATGAATTTTATTACTGATTTCTTTCTCAAATTCCCCCCCCCCTTTTTAAACTTCTAGATGTCTCTATTTCCTTTATTATACGTATTGTTATGATATTTATTTTGGAAATACATAGGTTCTTTTTTCTCTCCTTTTTCAGACCAAAACTCTTTTGAAGAGGTTGGCAAATATATATTTTGCAAAAATATATTTTCATCCACTTTTGTTAGATAAGGAGTTTGGGGGGTATGATGACTATCCTCCATTTATGACCAAGAGTCCATCATCGTTCTTACATTCTAAACCATGTTTGTATAATCCAAGTCCCAGACATCATTTTCTCAACCAACTTTCCAAACAATACTATGAAATTTACTCCCCTAGAGAGTGAACCCTCCACTTTGGAGATAAAGCAGCTGTGCTTCAGAAATGGAAAGAAATGCTGAGTGTGGATTTTTTGGCCACTGTTGTACACAAGGATAGCAACCATATCAAAACCATTAGATGCTTCAAAAACGAAATATTACAAAGAGAGAGGATTATTTCTTGGTTCTTTTCAGGCTACTAATCTGCTTTTATAATTCTGTTTCTTAGTGTTGAGGTAATTCAAATGCTTTACAGCATTGTACGGGTGGCCAACTATAAGCAAATAGGTTCAATTTCTCAAAATTTTTGTCAATTACAAGTGGTTAATCAACCCTAAAACTCTGGAGAGTATCAGAGATCTAATAAAAGAGCAATAAATATGGTTAGAATGGAAGACTGGATTTTGGAAGGTCCCGTCACACCTGTGGTGTATTTTCTATATTTAGACTGCAATCTGACTGAAATCCTAGCAGGTGTGAGTGTAATATATACATATATGCATATTTGTAGCCTGCTATAGTTACCGGGAGGAAATTGCAAAAAATTAAGCATTCTTTTAATTTTATCACTCAAAGAAATTGTTTTATTCTACTAGTTAGCTTTTTTAGGAGTAGAACCCCCCACTCCTGTTCCCATTTTGAAGGTTCTTGCCTAATTAAAAAAACAACACCCCACTTTTCTCTGAAGAATTGCTGTGATTTCATGGGAGAGGAAAAATACCCTGAAATAAAAAAGAATACACATTTCCTCCAATATAAAATAGCAGTGATTACTGCTATTTGCTGATTACTTGAATATTCAGAAGGGAAAATGTCTGTAAAATAAAATAACTTGTAAATGGAAAACAAGAAATATTTAGTGTTGTCCATTCATTTCAGTACTGTCCGATTCTTGGTGACCCAATTTGAAGTTTTCATGACAAAGATACTTGAGTGGTTTGCATTTCCTTCTCTAGCTCATTTTACAGAGGAGAAAACAAAGGCAAATAAGGTTATGTGACTCACCTAGGGGTCATACAAGAAGTAAGTGTCTGAGGCTGTATTTGAACTCAGGAAGATGAGTCTTCCTGACTCCTAGCCTGGTTCTTTCACCATTGTGCCACCTATCTGTTTGAGAAAAATATTAGTTTTTAAAAATATATTTTACCAAAAAAAGTACCTAATTCTCCTTTCTCCGGGGAACTCCTGGTAAATTGGGAATTTTGCTCTTCTCTCTCTTGCCCCACAAAATAGAATGTTTCTGCCCCAAGTTTAATGTCAAGGCTCTATACTCAGCCATTCTGCCATCAGATTCCTATAGCCATGACAAAGGAGTTATAAGACTAAAATTATTTTATGTGTTCTGTAGCAAGCTTGTGAAATCCTCAGGTTGCCCCCAAATTCTTTTTACTTTTTGTTATGGTGTCCATATCCTTACTTACCACAAGTCCATTTATCTATCTATCTATCTATCTATCTATCTATCTATCTATCTATCTATCTATCTAGTTATTTATTTATTCATTCACTCACTCACTCACTCACCCATCCATTTATTTATTTATTTATTTGATGGCTCACTCAATCATTTATTTATTTATTTGTTTGTTTATTTGTATTATGCTGATTTTCCATCCTCCCTTCCCACTTGTTTCAACCATCAGAATCTATTTTCTGGACAAGCTCTTATATCAGTCTTTTGTTTTTCATATGAATTTAAGTGACTACGTGTATTCCTTATTCTGGAGTTATGTATATTCTGAACCTTATATGTCATTGTTGAATGAAAGGCAGCATGGTGGATTTGAAACCAGGGGACTTGGATTTAGATCCTTGCTTTGTTATTTGCTCCTGGTATAGCCTCAGATAAATCATTTACTCTCCCAGGTCTAAATTTCTTCATCTATAAAATCTAGGTGGGGTTTTTTGACTAGATAATGTCCAAGTTCCGTCTTTATAGATCTATGATGCTCTCATTGGTCACACTACTTTGCTATGTTAGCATTGCATCCTCAAATAGATAGATTATAAGCAGTTGGAGGACAGGAACTATATCTTATCCCTCTTCTATATCCATCACTAAGGCTAAGGCAATGGTTGGCTTAATAGTGCATACTCATTCAAAATGTGTTTTTGGCTGGCTTGATCAATCACTGTAATAAGCCAAAGGCAAAACCACTGTAGGCAGCTTCAACCCATGATTTACTTACAGTCCCCTTGTCACAAAGCTACAAATGCCTTATATTTTCTCACCTCCTAGTTCATAAAATCTGCCAAGAAGCCAGATGCCCCTGCTAGAAAATTGTAATTGACTGGCAAGCTTGGTCCTTTAATCAGAAGCAGGATGCTATTTGTATTGTTTCTTTCATCCCTTTTGGGGTTTTCTATTAATTTTGTTTAGCTCCTTCTGGGATTTCTTTCATTATGCTTTCAAAATTGGGATTTGGGAATGTCCGTCTTATGTGTGCTATATAGTTTTGTTTTGTCTGAGAAGAATAATTAATGCGTTAGGTTGGGAATAAGGGGACCTAAATGAGTCCTGCTTAGTCATCTAATCTCTCTGGATCACAGATTCCTCGCTTAAAAATTGTAAAGGTTGGAAGAGATGTTCTCAAAGGTCCTTTCCAGATTTAAGACTCTATGAATAGTTTGTGAAATAATTTTTCTTCAGAATGTACTCTCATAGGTATTAACTACAGCCCAGTAGGTTCTAGCTAAATTTTTTTATTCTCCATTTTTTGGTCTCTCAGTAAAATTTTTCAAATATGAAAATGGTTGGGTCTGTTGTATGACAGAAACTTACCTTAGGGAGATATTTGGACTTGAGAGATTTTTATTTTTGAAAGGTAAGCAGGAAGAATGCAAATCACTCTTTCAAATCCATTGCCTCTAGGAGAGGCTATAACTCTCTAAAATCACAGCTTTGAAATAACTTTTTTTTTTGTCACTTACAGGTATATGATTTTTCTTTGCTTGTACCAATGGCAGTTATTTAAGTAAAACACATGGTTCAGAACTCTTTGTGGTAATGAGTAAAAACCTGCTGACATTTAATGAAAAATTGAAAAATATCTCCTTTTGTAGAAATAATGCTCTTTTCCTACCTGAAATCATTATCCTCTTTTTCAATTATGTAATAATTTCCATGGGAACAAATCCTAACTCTATAAACAGTTGAAAGTTAAGTAGATTTTTTTTAGTGGAGATATATTATTTTCCTAATTTATTTGGGAAGTGCCTATGGAAAGAATAATATACTATATATATATGTACATATATATATATATAAATTATTTATAGGAAAAGGGAATGCATTTTCATGACAAGTGAAGCTTTTTCTTCCTTTGTTTCTTGGAAAAAGGGGACAGAACCAAATTAAGGTGGGAAGCTTTGCCCTTGATCAGTGAATGTGAACCTATGCTACAGGTGCCAAAGATGGCATGCAGAGCATTCTCTGTGGGCATGTGACTGACACCCTCCCCCTTTCCCCCTCAATTCCCCTTCCCCCACTGCCACTCCCAGAGTTTGTTACTAGAAAGGCAGAGGGACTGGGAGAAGCTGCACACCTCCACCTCTCCACCATGCCTGATGACATTTTTCACATCCTCCACCCCTTTGCTCAGTAGCCCAATGGGAGCACATGGGGTAAGGTGGGTGGCTCACAGGCAGCAGAGCAGAGTGCTTGGGCCATGTCTCTCCCCCTCTTCACCTACACTGAGGACATTTCTCATATAACCCGCCTCTTTGCCCAGCAGCCCAATGGGAGTGCTTCCTCTGTCCCCTGAGTGGGGTAAGTGGTGGGGGGCAGGGCATGTGGTCTGGGGGGGTGGCACAACCCTCATCTCGGGGGTTGGGGTGGGGCAGTTCCCAGCACTTCATCTCTAAAAGGTTTGCCATCACTGCCCTAGATTATCATTTAGAGGGTTTTGAGAATCCTTCTGAACTATAGAAATAACAGTACTTAGCTCCTACTTAAGAAAATAGTTAAATAAAAACTTTCTAGATAATGGACTAGAATGAATTTTTCTCCTATTTTTCCTTATTCTCCCCTTCCTCCAATTTAAATAGTGCTTTATGTTGTTTGACCCAGGTATAATTCTAGTCCAGGTCACAAAAATTCTTAGTTAAAGGTCTGAGCAGGACTTCTGGGTTGGAGTTCTAACTCTGCTATTGATTTTCTGGGTGATTTTGAGCAAGATAATTTTCTTTCTTTGAGACTCTGTTTCCTTTTCTAAAAGAGGAAGACAAAGAATAAATAAGCTCTAAAGTCCCTTCTAGATCTAATATTTTATAATTCTATGTATCCTCCTGGACATGTTGGGGAAAAAAAATCTTCCCCCACCCTTTATATAGATCCTAGATTCACCTCTTTGTCTTGAAGCAAGGCAAAAGATCTTTTCTTTAAAATTGAAGTTGGAAAAGTCCTGAGAAGTGGTGAGATGATCATAGAGTAAATGTAAGAAACGATCTCCACAAAGACAATGTTAATTATAACTCACAGTTGCATAGCACATTACAAAGAACTTTACTCAAAGCGACTCGATGAGGTAATTATAATTGTATATTAATATTATAATCTTCATTTTGCAGAGGAGGAAACTTTAAACCAGACAGAAGAGTTTTGCTGGAGGTCACCTGGCCAGTATCAGAGCAGATAGGTCTTCTGTCTCCATGTCACTGCCTCTTACTTACCAGTACAATCCTACATTCCTTGGTCCACAGAGCCCTATGCAAGAGAATATGTGGTGAAAAGCCTGGATTTGGTATCAAAAGATTGAAGTTCAAATCTCAGCTCTGAATTTTATTACCTGTGTAACTTTGGCCAACTTCCTTAACATAAGTTGGCCTCAGTTTCCTCATTTTTAGAAAGAGAGAATTCAAGATCTCTGAGGTCCTTCCCAGATCTAAATCCTTGCATTTGATCCTTTAATTCTTTGGTTGACGATGAGGTTTAATGCCCGAAGTAGAGCCACTGAGAAATTCTTACTTGTTGTCTAAATGCACAATGGCACCTCATCCTTCTGTGATAGAGCCCCCATTCAATATATGAGGCTGCATGGTCTCTCGATAACACAGGAACATTTCACTTTAACTTCTTTGGTAACACAGGAACAAATAACTTCAACTCAAGGACCTGGAACCTCAGTTCCTGCATGCATAAGGAGGATATTGATAATGCTTCTCTTTCTAACAGGAAACAGGTGAAAAGTGCCATATGAATGAAAGATATCCATTCTACTGGTACAAAATTACTCAGAATTCTGAGTATTTTTTGTTTGAGATGAAAATTATTCTTTTATAGTGGGTGGCCTCTCTAATTAATCGTGAGACAAAACAACAGTCTAATGAGTTTACAAAGTTCCTGATGATGTTATTGGAATGGGAGATCAGAGGCTCCATCTATGTGACTGTGACACAGACATCTGGGCATGCGTATGCTAACAATTCCACTCATGTACCCAAATGGGATTTTTTGTTACTCTTTTGTGCAGAAGCTTTCAGAATGACTGCAGTATGGGGAGACAATATTCGTTTTTCCCATCCCATAAATCCATAAAGGGCAAGCTAAGTCTCTACTGACAGGTTGGAAAATTGAGTTCAACATTATAAACGTGTATATAAATATATGTGTCTAAAAATACCATATAAATAAGTAATTAGTTGACAACATTTCTTTAGCTTGGATCGTCTAGAGAGCTCACTTCAGACCTGATTCCTTACTTGCTATGCTGCCCTGCAGAGTTCCCATGGACTTCAAAGATGGCTCTTGACTTAAATCAGCTTCATTGGAGTATAGAATTAGATAAGCTAGGATCTTTCAACTGTGAAGCTTGAATTTTTTCTAATTCACTCTCTCAAGCTAGACACTCATGGATATTCATTTATTTATTATTTAAAATGTGGTTGGTAACAGCAAAATAGAGTGTACGGAGTTTATTTTAAAATGCCTATGAAAATTCAAACCTTTCTGTCCTCCCTAACCCCTGTAATGACCTAAAATTGTCCTAAAATGAAATCTAGCTGTGCAGTGAGTCTATCTTTTCCCTATCCCTTTTCCCCTATCTTGGGTGCCAGAGAAAGGGAAATATGGTGACTCCAGAAGTCTGTGGTAAAGGGCATCTGCAAAAGGTTGGGTCTGTTGGCATATTGTTCAAAAAGGCAGATTTTTGTACTTGTTGGCTCAGTCGGCCTCAGGGGCCCTTGAAGCTATGCATGAGGAGACTCTACATATGAGTGGCAGCAGAAATCAGGCAGTGATTTCCCAGGCTGTGCTCTTGGAAATACCCAGGGGCTGCCTTATTCTGAGGATTCTGACTGCATCTATGATACACTGACATAGTGATCGGAGGTGAGAAGAAGGGATCTGGGTCGCCTAAACGGTGCTGCAGGTTTTATATGAATGCTGGCTAGAAGTAAAAGACTATTTTACTAATCTCTCAAGGAAGTCTTAGTCGGATGATGTAATGGATAGAAGGTTGGATTTGTAGTCTAGAAGACTTTAGTTCTCAATCCTGCTGGATAATACTTCTGGGAACCCTCTGCAAAGCACTTAATCTCTCTCTGAGACTGTGTTCTTATTTTCAAATTAGGGATAATAACCCAGATCTTGTAGGTTTGTTGTGAGGGTCTAGTGAGATAATATATGTAAAGCACTTTATAAACCGTAAGTGCTATAATGATGCTCATTATTATACCCAGAGGACGGTGAGGAGGCTTCCCCTTTTCTTTGTGACCCTGCAACTGAGAATGCCTAGTAGGGCTTCTTTCCCTTGCTTTCCCCTTTTCCTCCTTCCCCTCATGATGTTTTGGCCAAGCAATCCACATGGGGAAAATAATAAAAATAAAGGGAAGCAGCTTATGAGATATGCAGCTCTTTTTGTTAGTTCATCAGCACCTAAATCTCGGACAGACAGTACAGATAGTGTGGTATTGGAATTTTGGAACTCAATTTCCTGTGAGCCCACTGGCTTCCTGTGGAAGTTTAGGGGTCCTTGAACTACATTTCCCATGAGCCCACTAGCTTCCTGTCTTGCGTGATGATGTAAGACAGTTACATAATGATGTAGACAGAAGGATAAAAACTGAGTGGCTGGATTGGCACTGCCTCTTTTGTGGACGTGGAGCTGGATGGAGGATGGGGAGAGTAGGCAAGGTGTGCGAATTTTACACTGACTCTTAGCATGGCATCATTTTTCTAGTGGCCACCAATAAATCTTTTAAAATCATAATATTTCTAAATCTATCCTTTTATATTCATTCTATTTCTTACAATAGACAACGGCTTAGTATCATATAGGAGAAAAATAAGAGGAGGGAGGATACAATTTGGAAAGCTGTCTATTCAGTTGTTTCAGTCTTGTCCATCTCTTATAACTCCAGTTAGATTCTATTTTGGCAAAGATACTGGAGCGATTTGCCATTTCCTTCTCCAGTTCATTTTACAGATAAAGAACCCGAGGCAAACAAGATTAAATGACTTACCCAAGGTCACATAGCTAATAAGTGTCTGAGATCATATTTGAACTCAGGTCCTCCTGAGTCCTGGCCTGGCTTTCTATCCACTGAGCCACCTAGCTGCTCCAAGAGAAGTTGTACAATGTATTCCAAGTTGTTCACTATCAAAAGTTCATCTTTTCAAAAAAAGCTAATATTCTTTGAGGGATTCTATCGTGGGTTTTAAAGTATTGTGGCAGGAGAACTGAATTACCCAGCATGCCCCAGGGGTCCCACGTCCCCTATTTCCTGACATGGAATTGGTCTTGAATTGGACCAATCCCATGCTAGGGAGGAGCCATGTCCTCTACTTCCAGAAGCGGGATTGATCTATATAAGGATCAATCCCTCACCAAGGAGGGACCTTTGAATCTGAGAAGTTTGGGGGTGGGGGTGGTTTAGTTAATTTCAAGTGTCAAGAGCTCTGGTTTTTTTTCCCCTTTAAGTAAAAATTTTATTTAGATCAGAGAAAGAATTTGTTTTCCTTTATTCACTATATAGGTAGGAGTCATTTATCAATGAACAAATATTTACTAAATTACCTCTTCGGAGCCAAGCACAATTTTAGGCACTGGGGGCAATGAGACAGATGAGATCATTGAAACATGTACAAGTTGGTACATGGCATGAGATAAAAATAATTTATCTCTCTCTATGTTACACTTTCTTGCTGGATATCATTCCATTCATAATGGCAAAGTAAGGGCTGAAGGTGTGAAGCCATGGATGGAACTGGTTATGGTCCTTGTGACCACTGCCTACTCATTTTCCTCCCCTCATCATTTTCAAATTACCTTCCTGAAGACAGAGATGCCTAGGGCCTCAGAAATAATATTTTACATAACAATGAGGACTTTTACTTTGCCTCTAAACCTACTGACCTAGGACTGAATTGGCCCTTTCTGGTGGGATAAGAGGCTTCCAATATAGTTGGGTTATTTTGGCTTCTCTCATCATCTACTGCCTGATCCAGTGCTTCAGGGAAAGTAAGTCATAATTCCACTAAATTGTGGTATTCTGTGAAGTCTCAAATCTCCCCTGTAGCATCCATGTTTCTGGGCCAGTTTTAAAATTAAATAATCCCTAAAATAATCTCTAAATAAGAGAGATTTGCTACAATATCCATTCTGATTTTAATATTCTAGGAAGAAAGAAAGAGAAGGCTTGTTGAGTCCTTTATGTGGGTGCAGTTTAAAAAACAATCTTGTTTCATTAGATGCTTCATTGGTACTCAAAGCAAAAATAAGAATATTAGAAGGTAATTGGGTGACTCAGTGGATTGAGAGCCAGCCCAGAGATGGGAAGTCCTGGGTTCAAATTTGGCCTTAGACACTTCCTAGTTGTTTGACTCTGATCAAGTCACTTAACCCCCATTGCCTAGCCCTTACTGCTCTTCTACCTTAGAACTATAAATATGAAAAATGATAAAGGCTTGTATAAATATATAAATTAGTATTTTAATTAAAGCCATGTTTATAGATAAAGTTATCAGACCACGCGCTTG
>NC_058130.1:622928637-622945264 GCF_016433145.1 Gracilinanus agilis
TCTCTCTCTCTCTCTCTCTCTCTCTCTCTCTCTCTCTCCTGTCTCTCTCTCTCTCTCTCTCTCTCTCTGAATTAGGTGACTAATGCAATTCCTTTAACACTGTATATTTGCACCCCTTTAACTCAAGACTTTTCAGTTTGTCCCATTTCAAACTGAAACATGCCAAAAAGATGTTAAATTGATCTGTTTGAATGGGGCCAAAATTGCATAGGGGCTAGTTGGATAGAGTACTACTGGGTTTCACCATTTTGTTACAGAATTATAGAGTCAAGATTGTTAAAGCTGGAAGGAACTTTAAGGATAATAGTTAGGGAATAATAAAACCTAATATTCACATAGTATTTTGTCGAATGCTTTACGTATATTATTTCATCTGGTCATTAAAATAATGTTCTGAGATGAGTGCTATTATTATTCCCACTTTACAAATGAGGAACCTGAAATTAAGTAAGGTTAAAAGTCTTGCCTAGGATCATATATCTAGCAAATTTCTAAGGTAGGATTTGAATGCAGATGTTTCTGACTCCAAATCCAGTTTGTGATTTACTGTTCTACCTAGTTGCCATTAAATCAATTAATCCAATTTGCACATTCTGCAGAATTTACTTTTAAAAAATTGTATTGCATTTCCACCAATTAGAGATTCAATGAAATGAATGAAAAAAAGTATTTATTAAGTGCTCAATATGTGCTATGAATTGTGGTAGAGAAAAAGAAGACTGCTAGTGAGTGTGGTCCCTCTTTGACTGATAGTTGTTTTCCTATATTCCCAGTAAGCTGATTGGTCTTTAGTAACATGGAAAATGTAGTTATTTATAAAGAATTTCTGGATTATTGGGAAAAATATGGCATGGGATTTGGTACTAATTACTCAAGTGCTCTCAAAACAATTCTATTGATTCTATATAAAGTCTTCACAATATACATTTATGTACGTTCTATTCATTATTTTGCAACTAATAAAGTTAAGGGAACATTCTGAAATATTTGCTTAGAGTTTCAGGGTCCTTGAATTTAAATTCAGGCCATCATATTGTTGATTCAGACTAGACCCATGATTGCATTGGAGTAGAGAGCTCCCAGTGAGGAAAGTCCCTCCATTAATGCAGAGGAGCAACTACTCTGCAACTTAAAAATCTTAGAGAGTTGTATAGTGAATTGCAAGATTAATTGAATGAAACTAATTTAGTTAATTGAAAACATTACAAAGTCAGTGTATGTAACATGTAGGTCTTAAGCCCAAGTCTTTCTTCCTGACTAATAATTTCTAGCAATACTTCATATTGTTTTTAAACTATTGGGTTAGTGTTTGAATTTGAGAATACTAAAACTGATGAGAGGACTTGAAATTATTATATGAGAATCAGCTGGTTATCTTTTAGCATAGACTTTGAGAAAACTTGGAAGGGGACATGATAGCTCCTTCAAATATCTGATACGTTGGAAGGATTGTTTAACTTGTTCTGCTTTACCCCAGAGGGCAGATTTGGGAACAATTAATGGAAGTTACAGGGGAGCAAACTGAAATGTAACATAGGGAAGAACTTTTAACAATTAGAGCTATCCAAGACATCTAGGCTGGTATATCCTTTATCCTATTTCACAGGATAGTATATTGAATATAGGAAGGAGCTGTGATTTTTGTTAGTGTGGGGGAATTTAGCAAACATGTATTAGGGATTTGGACAATCAATCAATCTTTCTTAAATATTTATGAGCGCTTCCTATTTGACAAGCTCTGTGTTGTGTTGAAGGTACAAAGAAAGGCAAAACATTTCCTGCCCCTAAAGAATATACATGTTTGAGGATACACAACATTTTAAAAACTTGATATATACAAGATATATACAGAGTAGGTAGATGGTCACCTTATAGGGGAAGGTTTTAGCAGCTGGGGAAGCTTCCTGCAGAAGATGGAATTTGAGCTGAATCTTGAAGGAAACCAGGAATTCCAGGAGGTGAATGTGAAAAGAAAAGGCATACCACCAGTATAAAAGCACAGAGAGGAAAGAAAGGAAGGAAATAAACCTTTATTATGCATACTATGTCCCAGGCACTATGCTAAGAGGTCTACAAATATCTCATTTTGTCTTTACAATAACCCTGGGAAGTAGGTGCTATTTTAATCCACATTTTATAGTTAAAGAAACTGAGGCAACAGATTAAATGCTTTGTCCAGTGTTACCTATCTCATAGGTGTCTGAGACCAGATGTGAACTTGGGTCTTCCTGACTCTAGGGTCAGAATTCTATCCATTGTGCCATCCAAATGCCTCAGAATGGATATCTTATATAAAATAGGCCAGTATAGCTGAAATGTAGAGTATGCTGAGGAGAACAGTATGTAAGATAGAAAGATAGCTGGGGGACTGGTTGTGAAGAGCTTAGAGAAACCAATAAAAGACTTTATATATTCAACTGTATTCATACATAGTCTGGCCATGGAATTAAAATAGCAGCCATGTCCTCTTTTCTTTCTTTGGGTTGACTTGCTTCCAATCTCTCCTTATGCTGAAAGGTTTCCAAGTCCAGGGACCAGCCACAGCTACAGTGATGGTGCCACTACTCAACATTTCTCAATATACTAAGAGAAAGCCTTGGTTATGGGAGAATACATTCTTACTACTTACATTGTGGCAACTGAACCACCTCTATTTTGTTTCTTACTTAAATAATTTCATTAACACTACCATTATTTACTCTTAAATAGAAAACATTTACTAAACCATAAGGCAAAATCCTGAAAAAATCATAACATCTACTCAATGTAAGGCAAAAACAGGAATAAACAAATATAATAGTCCAAAAAGAAACCTGGGCAATTAGTGGGAGACTACTTATATACACCGTTCCCATGGGGGAGAGTGGCCATGCACTCAACAGAAACCTAGCAAAGAGGCAAATGGGTGAAGGATTCTTATAAGATGGTTTTCTTCATAAATCTGAATTGTTGGACAAATTGTGGTATATGAATGGAATGGAATGTCATTGTCCCATAAGAAACAATGAAGGGGACAGTTTCAGATAAAATTAGGAAGACCTGTATGAACTGATATAGAGTGTAGTGAGAAGAACCAGGAGAACAATTTATTCAGTAGCAATAATGGAGTGAGAGCTTTCCTCTACATATAACATAGGTGTGTCATTATATAGCTAAATGGGAGACAAAATAGACATCTCCAGCTCTTTCTTCACCCACTTTTCTCCTGGGAAGACTTTGTTTTCTGTTATGGGCAGGTGGGTAGTTGGGACCAGACATGGCTACTCTGCTCTCCTCCAAAAGAGGGAGTACCAGGTTCAAATTATAACTATCTGCTCCGTTAAATATTATTAGCTAAGGGGATATGGTTTTCAGGTTTGTTAAATTCTGGCCATTATTTCAAAAATGGAAGAAGCAAGAATCCAAGCTTTATATCTAAGAGTTGACTACCTTCCCACCAAAAACTAGTAATATAATGAGCACAAATCACAGGCACCAAGAAATCCATTTATTCAGGTTAATAGCAAAATAGTGTTAATCTGTACACTCCTGGGTATCTGATCCCATGTACTGGAGTCAAACTGAGAAAAGGGAGAGAGGAAGAGAGAGAGAGATAGAGAGAGAGGGAGGGAGAGAGGAGAGAGAGAAAAGAGAGGTAGAAAGGGAGAGAAAGAGGGAGAGAGAGAGAGAAAGGAAGGGAGAGAGAGGAAGAGAGAAGGAGAGAGGTAAAAAGGGAGAGAGGGAGGGAGGGAGAGAGAGAAAGAGAGAGAGAAAGGAAAGGAGAGAGAGAGGGAGAGAGGGAGAGAGAAGGAGAGAGATAGGGAGAGAGGTAAAAAGGGAGAGGGAGGGAGAGAGAGGGAGGGAGGAAGAGAGGGAGGGAGGAAGGGACAGAGAGAGAACAAGAAGGTGAGGTACAGACTGTTTACTCTTTTTAGCAGAATGGCATGTATGTGGAGTTTTTTCCTAATAAAAAGCCCACCAGCTGCAGGGACTTGCTAGCTTTTATTTCTCAAAACCCTGTAGCTCAAGATGGAGGGGTGTAACAGCCAGTTCCTGAAATAAGTTTTCAGGGCTCTCCAGAAACAGGCGGGTAGGTTGTGCAGTAACAATTGCTCTATCTGGAAAGTCTGAGTCTGTTTCTGATCCATATTTATCTGGCAATTGATGTTTCTTAAGAGGTTGCAAAGTATTTTTGTCCTGTTGAGATTCTATAGGATCAGGGACCTCAGAAAGAATAGAAGCTTGAAGAAATCAAATGATTATTACAGCCAGTATCCCTTTCATTTCCACAACAGAAATCAGAGAAACTGCATATAGGAGAATATGAACCACATAGAATGAAGGAATTCTCCCATTGTGAGCAAGGTAACTCAGCTTAAACAAAAGAGGAGTCCAGAAATTACTCAAGGTGAAGTTCCCTAAAATCTCTAATGTAGCAAGCTGGGCATAGGAATATGATTGGGACTATTATCTCCTCTTGTGATGAATTCTAAGAGTCTTATTTTTTCTTCAGCTACCTAAATGAATTCTTCATCTTCTCTCTCAAAGTGCCCAAGAAGTGCCCAAACCCTAAAGAGACTAAAGAGAACCGAAGAGACGTTGGATCTCAAAGAAGAGTGAACCTCTGCTCCCCTGTTCCCACCAATTCTGCCACATCCCTTAAACAGGCCTATGACATTATTTTTCACCAGTGAGGAGAGGTTGCAACAAAATTCTGAAAAATGACAATTTTGAAATTCTTTAGAATCTTGATTAACACAATGATCAACTCTGAATCTAAGGACTGATGAAGAATATTTTTTTTTGACAGGAAGATGATGGAGTAATTTGCAGTAAGAGAGGCATACTTTTGGATATGGCCAATGTAATTTGTTTTCTTGAATGTGCATATTTATTACAATGGATTTTTTTGAGGGTGAGGGGAGATGCGGAGAGAAAATAGATGCTTGTTAATTTTTAATCAAGCATATCAAACTTATATAAAAGTATATAAGTAAATAAAAGAAAAAAGGTCCTGGGGAATTATAATGGTGGAATTATGAATTTTCTGGGCCATATATAATATATTCCCTACCTCAGTAATTCTCTACCATTGTTCTCTCTGTGTGTGTCTACTCTTTACATTGATGCTATATAAGTGTGCCCCAGGTTTATGGGGGAATGTTTTGTTATTATTTTTCATGCCATGTCATTAAATAAATGCCTTTGATTTATGTGTTAACTGGCTGACTGTTAATGGTGAATACACCAGTTGGGGATAGTAAGCTATAGTTTAAGGAGTGAGTACTCATAGATTATCTTGAACATGGGATAGTCATTCCTTTGGGAACCTGTCTTGTGAATGAAAGTCTAGGGAAATAACCTGTGGGGGACATTACAACCAAATGGTAAGATCACTGAATGAAAACAGTCCATCAATACTATTGATTTCAACCCTCAACCAGCACATGTTGTTCTGTGTACACCTATTTTGTGAAAATAGTTTCATATTTAATTGTATTTAAGAAAACATTTCTGTGGATAGAATTGTATTATGTTGGTACATGTTAGATGCCAAAATCCCAAATCTGTATCAACAAAATAAAACAGGAAATTCAAGTAATTATTTAAAATACTTCAGTTCTAAATTCCCTTCTATTAAAAAAAACCTATTTGGGGATTTAAATTATGTAAGTTGGCTGTCTCTACTGATCAAATTCATCTTTCTTTGTTAGTCATATCATTTAATTTTGCCTTTGTAAATCTAGCCAGTGTATCTGATTTCTATTATTTTTCTCATTTTTAATATTCGATATCTCAAAAGCAATATGAGTAAAATATAAAAATATTAGCTTGTCGTGAGCTTTGGTAGTGTGTAGTTTTGAAAGGCAGAAATAATCCCTGGAGTTCGTTGTTCAAAGGCTACCTTATAAGACATGTTTTCTTGTTTTGATATAAATCTATTTGTAATGTGGAAAGTCTGGTCTAAGCCTCTTTTTCATTACCTGTTTTTGCCTGTGGAAATGTTTATTCGTTTTCTTGTTTTCTGGTGTTTCAAGTTCAGTTACCTGACAGTTTCTGCAATTACTAACATTTGGTGCATTACAACAGACTGGTGCCCTGTAGATACCTTAGGCATACATTTATAGGAACTTGGGGAGATATTGTAGAGCATTTGATTTGTTTCAAGGGAGAAACTTTTTTTGTTAGGAAAAGAACCTAGCAACTACTCAAATAATTTCAAATAATCAAAATCAGCTCAGTGCCCTGTTTTTCCCCCTTTATATTCACATGTAATCATAACTCTTCAGTCAGCATGCTCATTGAAATTCTTAGTTTACATTTAACAACCTCCGACCTCTTTAATTCATCCTTGATACATTTGGTTCCCTTTAAGTAAGATTCTAAAACTTAATTCTCAATCCAGGGAAAATTAATTTTTGTTCTGTGTTGTTACGGATAATTTATGCAACCAACACTTACTGTAGCCGTTTTGTGTGCATAGACCTGTACTGACAGAGATGTAATTTATCTCTTAGAATCTGAGTGTATGTGGATATCAGAGCCCCTGAACTGGGCAAGAAGGAAATGCTAGGACTTTTGTGACTTTGCACACTTTATCAACACTAATCTGTTGACTTGATCTTAAAAATGGGGATCAGAGAGGACCAGTATTTTGGTCCTGATTACATTCAGCTATGATCTTGTAGGTACAACTTTTTAGGTAATCATCTCTTTTCAAGAAATATAGTCCTCTCTACACATTACTCAAATAATTAAAAAAAAAAAAACCAAAACATTTAAAAAACAAATTTACCTCCACTCTTAGGTCTGTGCCCCAAGGAGATCAAAGAGAGGAAAAGGGCCCATATTAAAAAAATATTAGTAGCAGCTCTTTTTGTGGTGACAAGGAACTGGAAACAAAGAGGGTGCCATCAAGTAGGAGAATGGCCAAATTATGATTCATGATTGTGATGAAATAAAAATATGTTGTAAGAAATGATGAACAGTTACAGATTAACCCGAGAAAAGTTGTATGAAGTGATATAGAGTGAAGTGAACAAAAGCAATGAACTTGCACAATAGCAACATTATAAAGCCAAACAGACTTTCACCAACTTAAGGATTCATCATGATCCCAAAGGACTAACGATGACCCATGCTACTCACCTCCAAGAGAGAGGAGATGAACTCAGAGTACAGATTCTGACCATTTTTTTGGACAATTTATGAAAAATAAGAAATTAATTTAGAAATAAAAAAACTACAGAACTATGTTAAATCACAATGATAATGAACTCTAGTTGTAATGGAGCAGTCATTAAAATAGCACTATTTATTAACACGCTTTTTTTGGATAAAAACTCCTTCTAAGAGTGATCTATCATATGTTCCAAGTAGATATGAAATCTTTGCCAAATCTGCCACATAAATCCTTGCAGTCTTATGTGTTTATCAGATATAATGGAAAAAATGAGTAAGAGAAGAATGTTTCTTATACTGGATAAAATATGTAGGTAATAAATGTTTCTGAATTCTTCAGATTTTGTCTGCTATTTGCATAAGTAAAAGGGAAAATAATAACCAAATATCATAAAGTGTCAAAGAGCACTTACTGGAAAAAAATTACATGTTAAGTAAAAATACAAATCTAGTCTTATCAATTTTTTTCCTTCTCTTTTTTTTTTCACAATCAAGGAAAATCAGCCAGGTCTGGAGGTGCATTCTGAAACATTAATTAGAGGGGTATAACAATTTATGATTCAATATAGAAGACTATGAAGAGGAATATTATAATCAATTAAACCTGCAAAAGAAAGTAACATATGAAAAATTCAATAATTCCTTTTCATTCCTCTTCCCTCAGCTTGAACCAAGAAAATATTTTGAAAAGCATGCTAAGGGAACATAAGTGACCATAAATAATAAGGTAGTCCTTTAAAGTTTGCAAAATGCTTTTCAAATATGATGTCATTTTATCTTTTAAACAACCTTGAGAGGGAGGTGGTATTGTTATCACCATTTTACAGATGAAGAAACTGAGGCAGGCAAGAAGTTAAGTGTCTTACCTGGCATTTCTAAATCAAACTTATTTCTCCTGCCCAGAATTATTATGATTGTATATTCTTTTTGTATAAATTGTGCATACCCCCCAAAGTGCTTGGAAGTCATTTAGGCTTTCTAGATCTCATTTTCTAGGATTGGACTTGACGAGTGCTGAGATTTCCAGCTTTAAAATTCAATGGTATCCCATAGTACTCTATTAGAATGTTGGTTCCCATTATTTCTAAGGCCATGAAGGTAATTTCTGAATTGTTATAATGAACTAATGAAGTGAAGAATCAAATAATTGTCTCATGAATTGGAAAAGAGTAGTCAGCCTCTTTACAGAGGAATCTTCTGAATATCTTTTGGGTGTTTTTTGGACTATTCCTGTGATTTTTTAAAAGTCTTAAGGAAGTCTTGATGAGAAACTCTAGTAATGCATATCAGGACCTATTCAGCAATATGGAGTTTTAGAGAGTTGCCATAGGGCACTGAGAAGTTAATAGATTTATCTATGGTCAACCAGCCAAATAAGTCAAAGGAAGGACTTGATCTTCTAGCTTTTGAGCTGAGCCCAGCTCTCTTCCCCATGTCAGAGTGCCTCTCAGTATCTATACCTCTTTAAAGCAATTTTTAAACAAAAATGAGTGAGATGAATGCCTCAACTTATAACTTCATTTCATCTTTGCAGACAGCCTGAGAAGAAAGAACTTTCAATGTAATCCTTGTGACTATAGTTATACTCAATTTAAATAAGGTCACACTGTTTAAAGTAGACACAATTTTTTTTTATATAAGTGGACCATTTGGTAGATCTCTACATAAATTTTTACTTAATTTGAATTTGCTCCTACCCACCCACTTCACTTAGCCTGTATACCAAAGGCATAGGCATATACCTCTATGCATGTCATAAAATGTAAGATCTACACATGTTAAATATTGTTCCATGACAGTAAACAGAATTATGAAATGAAAGGCAATTTAATAATAAAGTATTCAGAGTACTATACAGCAAAGTTTACATAGGCCTGCAGTGTGTTGCTCCTTTCCCAACCACTGAACTACCTTAGTCTTTATCACTGGTGGTTGGCTGTGCACCATTTTTAAAGACTATTAAGATATATTTGGACATTAGTTCTTTTTTTCCTTGACAGTAATCTCTGACAGTAATTTCCTCACTATTCTCCTCAACTAGACTTTGAACTTTCCATCTTTTTAATATAAGAAAATTTGCCTAAATGATAAAATGCTTCTGCCAATTGTTATGAAGCTTTCTGGCTCAGCCTTAGATTTTTGAAGGTTCTCTTTCTTTCTTTGGCAATCTTTGCAAATAGAAGCTCAATCAGATCTTCACTGGTCAGGTCTTCCCAATAAGATTTAATCAGCTTTCCCACATCCATTCTAATTCACGTCTAATTTCAAATATACTAATTTTATATTCTTTATCGTTCACTTCTTCCAGTTTCATCTTTATCAAATCAATGAAAATTTGGGACAGAACTGTGGGCACATTAAAAAAAAACTTTTCATATAGGTTTCTATTACATCTTTCCATTCATTAGCAATATTCTGGATTGCATGGTTAATATTATAGGACTCCCAGAAATCTCCCAATGTCAAGTCCTTATCTACATCCCAAACTACAATTGCATGGGTAAATGTGGTACATAAATAATACTGAAATTCACAATCATGTATTGATTCATAGGTTGTAATAATGAGGTATCATTAGGGGGAAGATAGATCACTTTTACATTTTCATTAAAATCACCCAGATGGGGAGGCTGACCTGGGACATTATCCAAAATAAGTAGAATCTTGAAGGGAATGCCATTATCATTGCAAAAATTCTCCACTTTGGAATGAAGCAGTTCATAAACTATTGTTCAAAGATAATAAGGGTTCAAAGATAATAAGCCTTAGGGTTAGTGAAATAATGTACAGGTAATGTTTCCTTGCTGATTCCTTTCAATACTCTGGGATTTTCTGAGTGGTGCACAGGAGCAGGTTTTAAATTACAAGTCCTAGATTCATTCCCTTCCAGTAGAAGAGCGGGTCTATTTGTTGAAGCTTTATGCCCCAACAAATTTTTTTCTTCCACTGAAATGTAAGTTCAAGATGGCATTCTTTGATAAAATAGGCAGGTTTCAGCTACATTAAAGATGTGCTCTAGTAAGTAGGGACCTTCTATTATTTTTTGCAGGAACTCTGGGAACTCTATTGCTGCTTAAATATATGCACTAGTATCCTATCCTGACTCTCACACATTTTGAACTCTTTAAGGATTTTAAATTTGGAATTGGAATAGGAATTTCTTTGGAATTCTTTCCATAGTCATATTTTACATAGTAAAAACTGTACTTTGTTTTTTTGTGGGGAAGGAGTGGAAAAGTTGGAATAGAAAATAAATGTCTGATAATTAAAAAACAAAGAAAAAATAAATGCTTTCACAGAATCAAGAAACATCAAGACAACTAATATAGAGGGAAAAGGGAGAGCTATAATCCATTAACAAAGATTTTTTTTAATTTCTGAAAATTTATCATCAATCCAGAAAATATAGCACCATATTTATCTGTGTATAGTACTATGCTAGCAGTAGTGCAGACTATAATCACGTATATAGTCCTGAGCTCTTAAAGAGCTAATAATTTTATAGGGAAGGAAAGGTTTATTTGAACAAAAGCAAACTAACTATAAAAGTATATTAATAGAAGATGAGACAGTTAAGAAATAAAATGTATTGGGTATCTATAATCAATATGTTGTAATAGGAAAAGAAGTCAGGGAATGAAGGGAGAGGAAAAGTAGGAAGACAATATAATTTTGTATGGCATCACAGTAACCACAAAGAAAAAGTTTTTGAGGAAGAATGGATGGTTATTGTCAGTGAAGTCAAGAAGCCACTGACTATTGGTTGGGAGATTCTTGATGCTTATTTTTTTCTACCATCAATAAACTTTTGGAAAATTTAGCTTTGGTATGATCCCACTGGTAGAATTCCTTCACTAGTTTGGGGCCATGATGAGATCAATTTCTCTCCTTTAGCACAGATATTTCCACCATCCCCCCTTACATTTCATTTTAACCTACCAAGCCTTTGAAACATCCTCTGCTTAAGATAATTGGGCAGTTGCTTCACTTAGAATTTCTCCTCATTTGGGTTTGGCCTTATGATGTAATAGCATTATGACATTAGGAGTAGGGGTCAATAGAACTCAGGATGATATTTCGAGAGCAATGGGAGCTCTAGTCTGTAGGCTACTGGATATTTTATTTGGATGGTCAATCAATAACTCAACCTACCACCTATTTAAGGACTTGTCAGTACAATATCATCTCTTAGGTGCAAAAATTCTCTTGTGGACTTCTGCTTCAGAGAAATAAGATGGTAGAGCAAGGAATAATCCTCACGCACAGAAATATATCTCTAAACAACCCTACTCCCCAAATCCTCAAAACAAATTCTGGAGTGGCAGAACCAACAAAAGAAAGGCTAAAACAGCATTCCATCACTAAACACTGTGGAAGGACAGCAGGAAGAACATGTCTCACTCAAGTACGAAAGGAGAGAAAAACAGCTCGAAGAGCCAGCAATGGGGAGCAGAATCCAGTTCAGTGCAGTGGCAATGGGAAAAACAGAGCCCATTCAACATACTGCATCAATGGAAGGTGACATCAGGAGTAGAAGAACTTGACCTGATCTGGCACAGTCAAGTTCTGGACAAAACAGTTGCAAGCCTTCCCACAGTAAGCCCAGTCAGATGTCTCTCTGAACTGTATACTGCAGGTGGCAAAGTCAGCCAGGTCAACCACAAGCACCAGTGTAGGATACAATACAAGCTTGGGACTGTACTCCCTCCATACCAGGAGAGGAGCTAAACTTCAACATATAGGCAAGGATAAAAAAATCCTAGAAAAATGAGCAAAAGATAAAGAGAAAGCATGACCTTAGAAAGTTACTTTGTTGATAGGGAAAATTAAAATAAAATCTCAGAAGAGAACATCAATACCAAATTTGTAAAGCTTCAAAGGAAAACATGACAGGGTAAGTTCTCCTGGGTGAGTTAAAAGTCAAATAATAAGAGAAGTAGAAGAAAAATTGGGAAAAGAATCAAGAGAGTCAACAGCTTGTAAAAAATACACTGAAGAAAACAATTTCTTAAAAATAATAATTGGCCAAATGGAAAACTACAATTTCCTGTCTACAAGAAACATTTAAAACAGGGAGACACACATGCAGTAAAAGTAAGGAACTAGGATGGAATCTATTTTCAGTTATACTAAAAAAATAAAGCAGGGTTAATAATCATGAACTCAGACAAAGAAAGAGTAAAAATTGATCTAATTAAAAGACATAAGGAAGGAGATTATGTATTGATAAAAGGCCTCATAGACAATGAAATCCATACTAAATATATAGACACCAAATGGCATAGCATTCAAAACCTAAAGGAGAAATTACATGAGTTATAGGAGGAAATAATAAAGTAAAATTATACCAATGGGTGACCTCACCCTTCCCAATCAGAACAAGATAAATCCAACAAAAAATAAATAGAAAAAATATTAAGGAGATGAATGGAATTTTAGAAAAGTTTTATATGATAGAACTGGAGAAAACAGAATAAGATTAGAAAGAAATATATCTTTCTCTCAATAGTTCCTGTTACCTTCACAAAAATTGATCATATAAAGCATAAAGCCTCACAATCAAATGAAGAAAAGCAGAGATATTAAATGTATCTTTTTAAGACCATAATGCTATATAAACTACAACAGATGCAAAAGAATAAAAATTACATAGAAACCAAATAAATTTTGTCCTAAAGAATGAGTGGGTTAAAGATCAAATTATAGAAACCACCAGCAATTTCATTAGAGTATGACAACAAAGAGACAATATAACAAAATTTATGAGATTCAGCCAAAGCAGTACTTAAGGGAAAATTTATATCTCTAAATGCTTGCATCAACAAAAGAGAGAAAGAGCAGATCAATGAATTCTGCATGAAATTTTAAAAAGGAGAAAAAGAACAAATTAAAATCCCCATTTAAATACCTTGGAAATCCTGGAAACCAAAGGAGAGATGAATAAAATTGAAAGTTAGAAAATCATTGAATTAATAAATAAGACAAGGAGCTGCTTTTAGGAAGAAACCAACAACATAGATGAAACATTGATTAATTTAATTAAAAAAAGAAGAAAACTAAATTACTAGTTTTTGATATGAATATTCTTTGAATGAAAAGGAATGAATGAAATGGAAATGAAATGAAATTAAAGCAATTATTAGAAGTTATTTTACTGAATTATATGCCAATAAATCTGACAATCTAAGCAAAATAGATGGATACTTAAAAAAAGAAATTTTCCAGGTTAACAGAAGAGGAAATATAAAACCTAACTAACCCCATCTCAAAAAAAGAAGTCGAGGAAGCTATCTTTGAATTCTCTCTAAGAAAAGAAGGCCCAGGGCCAGATAGGTTCACAAGTGAATTCTTTCAAACATTCAAAGAACAACTAATTCAAAAACTATATAAATGATTTGGAAATATAGGTGTGGAAGGAATTCTATCAAATTCATCCAAAGATACAAATATAGTGCTGATGCCTAAAATAGGAAAACCAAAAGCAAAGAAAACTGTAGTCTAATCTCTCTAATTAATATTGATACAAAAAATTCTAAATAAAATACTAGCAAGGAGGCCATCAAAGTTCATGACATTCGCACAGCCTGCATGAGTTCTGACAAATCAGCAAAGTAGGTGTCAGGAGGATGGAGATTCTCACTCAATTTCCCCTATGTGACTCTTTTCACACTAGCATTCCCTTCTACTGAAACAATTGCAATCAGTATTTTTATTCAGCCCCAGGGAAACACAGAAAAACAATATAGATTCATGGCAAGAAAAATCATAGTTACAGACTATACACTATCCTAAAATAAACCCCTAAATAAACCCTCATAATACAGAAACTTCCCCTAAAATCATGCCTGCAACAAACCAGCAGTTAGTGAGTTAATGCAAGTTTTCAAATTCCAAAGCAAGAATGTACCTGGCCTGGATTTGCTCCCAAACTCCCACTGACCAAGGAAACAGTGAGTTACAAGGAAAAGAGGGGAATGACAAATTAGCACAGAATTACCCTTCCAGAACTGCATTCTTATTAACCCTGTAGCAGAAAGAACAGCAAACTTACCTTTGAAGAATAGTGAAAAATGAAAGAATATAATTGGAACAATATTTGGACCAAACTGATATTATATCTTATTTGATGTAATCAGCTACCATAACTATCTTCTTGATTAATGATAGGTCTGAATAGCATAAAGTAGGAATATGCATGATTTAATTATTTAAAATATAACCAACCATTATGCTTAGCTAGGAAATGATATTCTTGTACCTTATGGATGGCTGAAAATAATAAAGTTCCAAATAAGCCATTCCTTAATGAATAATTTTTGACAAGCTTGCTTCTTTGTTTAATCACAGTAGGATAATTATTAGTAAATGCCAATCACATATTTCAGAAGTTAATGTGTGATTTTTGATGTATGGGAAAATCAAAACCTGTATGAGATCATAAAGAAAAAAAGGTATAAAAATAAAAATCAGCAGATGGCAATAGAGAGAACAGCCTCTGCAATTTCACTTGCATTCTGGCTCATTTTCATTTCATTTCTCCATGCCATCTCACCTCAAGAGACCCCCCAAGCAAAGAGCAGGCTCTTCACACAACAATATGGGCATGAAGACCCATTCATTATGATCAGATGGGTTTTATACCAAGAATGTGGAGATACTTTAATATTAGGAAAATTATTAGCATAATTGACCATATCAATAACAAAACCAGCAGAAATCATATGATTATCTAAATAAATGCCAAAAAAACTTTTAAAGCAAACTGCAATACCCATTCCTATTAAAAACACTTAAGAACATAGGAATAAATGGTGCTTTCTTTAAGAAGATTAGTATCTATCTAAAACCATCAGCAAGCATTATCTAGAATGGGAACAAGTTAGAATACTTCACAATAAGATAAGGAGTGAAGCAAGGATGTCTATTATCACCACTACTATTCAGTGTTGTACCAGAAATGCCAGCTGCAACAATGAGAGAAGAAAAAGAAATTGGAGGAATTATAACAGGCAATGAAGAAAGAAAGCTACCATTTTTTTGCAGAGGATATGATGGTATACACAGTGAATCTTAGAGAATCAGCCAGAAAACTAATTGAAACATCAACAACTTTAGCAAAGTTGTAGAATACTAAAGAAACCCACATAAGTCATCAGCATATATGTCGATATAATACCAATAAAGTCCAATAAAGTACAATTGATAAATGGTCAAAAGAAAGAACAAGTAATTCTCAGGTGAAGAAATAAAAAATATCTATTGCCATGTGAAAAAATGCTCCAAATTACTATTGATTAGAAAAATACAAATTAAAACAACTCTGAGGTCCCACTTACACTTATCAGATTAACTGATAGGACAAAAAAAGTGATAAATATTGGAGAGAGTGTTGGAAAACTGGGATACCAGCACACTACTGGCAGAGCTTTGAACAAAACACGTTCATTTGGGAGAGAAATTTGGAATTGTATCTATGCCCAAAGGGCCATAAAACCATGCAAACCCTTTAACTCAGTAAAACTATTCCTAGGTCTATATTCCAAAGAGATCAAAGAAAGGGAAAAAAGCCTTCTTACAAGTATGTTCTTACAAAAAATATTTATAGCAGCTCTTTCTGTTTTGGCAAGGAATTGGAAACTGAAGGGATTCCTAGCAATTAGGCAATGGCTGAAAAGCTGTTGTATGACTGTAATGGAATACTATTGTGCCATGAAAAATGATGAATAGTATAATTTCAGAAAAACCTGGAAAGATTTACATAAACTGATACAAAATGAAGTAAGCAGAACCAGGAGAATATGATAAACAATAGCATCAATATTACACGATGATCAACTATGAAGGATTTAATTATTATCATGTGTCTGCTACCAAAGAATGACTCTTTCAAGGGCCTCCTAAATTAAAAGAACAAAAGAGAGTTCTGTCTCTTGCTCATATAGCAAGTTGTGTATTCTTTCTGATTGGCCTGACAGCGTGATCTTAGGACCTTTTCTGCCATTTTTCATTGGTGGATATTTTGAGAAGAGATGGACTTAGAGACCTCAAGTCCTCTCACAAGGTATAAGATTTCCCCAGCAAAGTTCAGGAGCTAGAACATGCTGACTTCCATAAATAAGGAACAGGTTTCCACCCTGCTTCTAACAAAAGCCAACTCAGTGAGATGTCTTAAGGTCTGGGAATAAGTTACTTTAGCATGGAAGCTGGTTGACCTATGAAACCAGAAATCTAAGAAAGGTTTCATATAGAACTTATTATAATTCAACATTAATTTTCCTTAGTCTCAAATGTGAAAAGGAAGATAGAATAACCTTAAATGTTACTATGAAAGATTTTAAGATCACAAACATCACTACAACCAGATCACATCTAAAGACTCTCATTTCATCTTGTTTTCTCTATTCCTGCACTGTATATATATATATATATACATATATATGTATATATATACATATATATCCATCTG
>NC_058130.1:622945834-622958002 GCF_016433145.1 Gracilinanus agilis
ACCCTGTAGCAGAAAGAACAGCAAACTTACCTTTGAAGAATAGTGAAAAATGAAAGAATATAATTGGAACAATATTTGGACCAAACTGATATTATATCTTATTTGATGTAATCAGCTACCATAACTATCTTCTTGATTAATGATAGGTCTGAATAGCATAAAGTAGGAATATGCATGATTTAATTATTTAAAATATAACCAACCATTATGCTTAGCTAGGAAATGATATTCTTGTACCTTATGGATGGCTGAAAATAATAAAGTTCCAAATAAGCCATTCCTTAATGAATAATTTTTGACAAGCTTGCTTCTTTGTTTAATCACAGTAGGATAATTATTAGTAAATGCCAATCACATATTTCAGAAGTTAATGTGTGATTTTTGATGTATGGGAAAATCAAAACCTGTATGAGATCATAAAGAAAAAAAGGTATAAAAATAAAAATCAGCAGATGGCAATAGAGAGAACAGCCTCTGCAATTTCACTTGCATTCTGGCTCATTTTCATTTCATTTCTCCATGCCATCTCACCTCAAGAGACCCCCCAAGCAAAGAGCAGGCTCTTCACACAACAATATGGGCATGAAGACCCATTCATTATGATCAGATGGGTTTTATACCAAGAATGTGGAGATACTTTAATATTAGGAAAATTATTAGCATAATTGACCATATCAATAACAAAACCAGCAGAAATCATATGATTATCTAAATAAATGCCAAAAAAACTTTTAAAGCAAACTGCAATACCCATTCCTATTAAAAACACTTAAGAACATAGGAATAAATGGTGCTTTCTTTAAGAAGATTAGTATCTATCTAAAACCATCAGCAAGCATTATCTAGAATGGGAACAAGTTAGAATACTTCACAATAAGATAAGGAGTGAAGCAAGGATGTCTATTATCACCACTACTATTCAGTGTTGTACCAGAAATGCCAGCTGCAACAATGAGAGAAGAAAAAGAAATTGGAGGAATTATAACAGGCAATGAAGAAAGAAAGCTACCATTTTTTGCAGAGGATATGATGGTATACACAGTGAATCTTAGAGAATCAGCCAGAAAACTAATTGAAACATCAACAACTTTAGCAAAGTTGTAGAATACTAAAGAAACCCACATAAGTCATCAGCATATATGTCGATATAATACCAATAAAGTCCAATAAAGTATAATTGATAAATGGTCAAAAGAAAGAACAAGTAATTCTCAGGTGAAGAAATAAAAAATATCTATTGCCATGTGAAAAAATGCTCCAAATTACTATTGATTAGAAAAATACAAATTAAAACAACTCTGAGGTCCCACTTACACTTATCAGATTAACTGATAGGACAAAAAAAGTGATAAATATTGGAGAGAGTGTTGGAAAACTGGGATACCAGCACACTACTGGCAGAGCTTTGAACAAAACACGTTCATTTGGGAGAGAAATTTGGAATTGTATCTATGCCCAAAGGGCCATAAAACCATGCAAACCCTTTAACTCAGTAAAACTATTCCTAGGTCTATATTCCAAAGAGATCAAAGAAAGGGAAAAAACCTTCTTACAAGTATGTTCTTACAAAAAATATTTATAGCAGCTCTTTCTGTTTTGGCAAGGAATTGGAAACCGAAGGGATTCCTAGCAATTAGGCAATGGCTGAAAAGCTGTTGTATGACTGTAATGGAATACTATTGTGACATGAAAAATGATGAATAGTATAATTTCAGAAAAACCTGGAAAGATTTACATAAACTGATACAAAATGAAGTAAGCAGAACCAGGAGAATATGATAAACAATAGCATCAATATTACACGATGATCAACTATGAAGGATTTAATTATTATCATGTGTCTGCTACCAAAGAATGACTCTTTCAAGGGCCTCCTAAATTAAAAGAACAAAAGAGAGTTCTGTCTCTTGCTCATATAGCAAGTTGTGTATTCTTTCTGATTGGCCTGACAGCGTGATCTTAGGACCTTTCCTGCCATTTTTCATTGGTGGATATTTTGAGAAGAGATGGACTTAGAGACCTCAAATCTTCTCACAAGGTATAAGATTTCCCCAGCAAAGTTCAGGAGCTAGAACATGCTGACTTCCATAAATAAGGAACAGGTTTCCACCCTGCTTCTAACAAAAGCCAACTCAGTGAGATGTCTTAAGGTCTGGGAATAAGTTACTTTAGCATGGAAGCTGGTTGACCTATGAAACCAGAAATCTAAGAAAGGTTTCATATAGAACTTATTATAATTCAACATTAATTTTCCTTAATCTCAAATGTGAAAAGGAAGATAGAATAACCTTAAATGTTACTATGAAAGATTTTAAGATCACGAACATCACTACAACCAGATCACATCTAAAGACTCTCATTTCATCTTGTTTTCTCTATTCCTGCACTGTATATATATATATATATATACATATATATGTATATATATACATATATATCCACATATATATGATATGCTAAGCTTGTTAAATGTACAAATAATGTGACAATATGAGGAGACAAGCAAGAGAGAAGTCTAATCAAAGAAAACAAATTAAATGAAGGCTCCTCATTTTGTAGAACAGCTTCATAATTGCAAGAGAAGGTGTATCTAAAGTTGTCATATTGCATTTGTAAATCTAATTTTTAAAACAACTTTACTTCCTTTAAAATTGCTAACATGTAAGAACAGTGCAAAATGTAAACTAGAAGTAATCAAAATCAAGTCTTAATTTGAGATTTTGAAGAAATGAATTCGAATGCTAATTTGACATCAACTATGTTGTAAAATTAAAAAAAAAGATATGCAAGCAATCCAAATCACTTGAAGTTTTACTTGATTTCCTAATGCTCTAGATGAAAAACAAAACCAACAAAGGAGAATCCTGATAGGAGGGTAGGAAAAGTTCCCTGATGGAGAATGTCTATGAGGAGACATTTAAGTCACGCAACTATATAGTGTTGTACAATTCAAGTTAGCTTTGACACTTCTGTCTGTTTTCAAGTGCAACAGTAATGCTCAAACTGACTTCAGTTTTGTAGTGATTAAAATTATCTCCAGAGATGATTTTCTTAATTTTAAAATAATTTATTAATTGACAAGCCAAGACATCCTAATGGTGGTCAAATACTCTCTTGATTATCATAAGAAAATGGAAAAACCTGGACTAGTGACATATATACATTTCTTTGGAGCTCATTATTCAGCCCCCTCCCTCGAATATCCCAAGACATTTTTGATTGGTGATAACTAATTAAGAGGTGGTCCATCAGATCCCCAATCCTTATCCAAAGTGACACATGAGAATTCAGAGGTTGACAAGAAAAGTATTATTAAAGAACTTTTCTTGTCAGTCCAAGACTTTGAAAGAACCATATTACTCAGGACAAAGAGAATGCAAAGATCTATAAACTGAATGGAACCAGGTCCTGAGACATGGCTCAGGAATTCTCCCTAATATAGCCTTTATAATCTAGGACCTTGATATAAAAATAATACAGCATATAAAAAAAGTGAATTCTATAACCTTCAGTACAAAGTCCAAATTCCTAAGTTTGGTTTGTAAGCCGGAGCTTTGAGTGCAATAAGTTAACATGATAAACAAGCAAGCACTTTACTCACAAGAGCTCCAAACAGCCTGGCAGTGGCCTGAGGGTCACACTTCCAACCAGTGAGCAAAGCGTTTAGAATTTTAAAGCGACTTGAAGAAACTGTGTCACATAACTGTGTCTGTTAGTGACAAGTAATGCAAAAAATCCAATTGGTTCTCTGTCTTGGGAGAGAAAGTGAAATTAGCTGGATCAGACCTTTCTCTAGTCCAGATTATCAGGGAGAATGAAGTATCCTTAGAAAGAGCAGAAGAAGGAAGAACTTCTAGAAGCCTTTATTAACTACTTACTACTCTATACCAAGTTCTTGTTAAATATGAATGCCTTGACATATTCAGGATGATTCAGATGGTGAAAAATAGGATTCCCCAAGAGAACAACTTAGCAAATACTGCTAGGAATCAGCATATTTGCAAGAGAGATAAAGTTTGAGAATAATTTGAATTTCTGGATCAAAGCTCAAAGGAAAAGTATGACTAGTGCTTGGACAAAGATGGAATTTGCCTATCAAGGGTCTCAGCTTAGCCTGAAATTAAGATTTAATACATTAACAATTTATTTTCATAGTAATTTCATTTTTCAAAAGGTGGAGGAAATAATAAGGAACTCTCCTAATTTGTTACTCTGGACTAAATGCTACCTTAGAATTCATGATCAAGAAATAGCCTGGAGGAGCTAGGTAGCACAGTGGTAGAGAACCAGATGTGGAAGTGGGAGAACCTGGTTTCAAATTTGACCTCAAACACTTTCTGGATGTATTACACCTGGGTAAGGATCTCTTAGCTTAGTATTCCACAGGAAAAGTCAATTCCAGAGGGATGGTGAGCTTTTGAGACTTAAATTCTAACAACACAAATGTAAGCATTTTAAATGAGGGATTAGAATTAGGAAGAATTCCTAATTTTTTTTTCATGGAGACTTTAAAGAGACCTACCTAGATAAATATGTAAGGAGACCATTGACCAATTTGAATTTTTAAAATATTGAAGATAAGATGAGAGGCAGTAAATAAGAGGTAAGTAAATAAGTCAGTTTTGGACAACGGGAAGACCCAGCTTCAAATATTGCATCTGATTCATGCTGTTTTTTTATGTCTCTCTACAAGTCACTTAACTCCTTAATACAGTAGCCGGTTCTCTAAAACTGTCACCAAGGAGTTGCTGAACTGCATCGACAGAGAGGGTGTTTCCTCATCTTGGAGTTGTATGTCCCAATCTATTCCTTATACCCTGTCCCTGAAGATAGAAGTAAGGGTAAAAATCAAGATGGTAACAGGGTTTAGTAAGAATTGATTCATGTGATGGATTTCAGAATAAATCAAGGACAGCGATCCATTTTAGGACAAAAAAAACCAGTTTTCAAAGCTGTTATAAAGGGACAAGAGAAAGATCAGAGTATTTGAGGCAATGGTAATGATTGATGAGGAGAAGGCAGAAGTAGTTAGGTTTTATATTGCACATCTTTTTTTCCTTTGGAGTAGAAAACACAGAATAGAAATGGAACTGAAGAGAAGAGAAGAGAACATCCCTTTGCCTTCAGTGAATTCAGGTCTTCATGTAGATGAATTTCATAATAAGCGAGGTGATAGCTGAGATATTTTCAATAATCTTTTGAAAACCTTTGAAAAGGTAAGACAAGTTCTAGGACCGGAGAAGGGCAAATGTAAGGTTTTCCAGTGGGTTCTATAAATCATAGGCAGCTGAGTTTGATTCATTCCTGGAAAAATTCTAGAATGTATTATTATAAGCATTAAGAATTTAGAAAGGAAGGAAGGGATCACTAAAACCTACGTTTTGAAAGATTGTCTTGTAAAAGAGACATTGGACAGGTTCAATTTGGTTCCAGAGTGAAGACCTAGGAATAAGAGATAGAAAGTTTTTTTTTTTACAATTGGAATTGTGATTTTAATGGCATAATATAGTCTCAGTAGGAAATTATCCTCTAGTGCAAATTCTAGAAATTTAGGATGGAAAGCGGCCTTGGACTACTGAGTGTTTAAATTACTTGTCCAAAGCATGAATCAGAAGCAAAACTCAAATTCAGGAATTTCTCCTTCCAAGATAAGCTTTCTTTTCTTGTGCCCTGGCTTCCTTACATTGTTCAGTCATTTCAGCTGTATCTTCCTTCCTGACCCCATTTGGCATTTTCTTGGTAAAGATACTGGCGTGGTTTGCCATTTCTTTCTTCAGCTCATTTTACAGATGAGGAAACTGAGACCAACAGGGTTAAGCGACTTGCCTGTGGATTACACAGCTAGTAAGTATCTGAGGCCAGATTTGAACCCAAAATGGGTCTTCCTGACCCGAGGTCTTACACTCTATCTGCTGTGCCACCTCAACAATCAGATCTGCCCAAAAGCAGAATGGACCATCATGGGAGATGGTTAATTATCTTTCTTTGGTGATCTTTAAGCAAAGACTTGGAGGACCATTTGTTGAATATATTATAGAGAGGCTTCTTGTTCTGATATAGGATTGAGTTGGTGGTTTTTGGAGAGCTCCTAACAATGAAAATTCCTTGATTCTATGAGACTAAATTCAATACGATTCCATGATATGATTGCCAAAAACTTACCTTACAGGTTAGGCTTTATTAAGAGAAGCACAGTGTCCATGATGAAGTCAAAGCTAATCCTGCTTATATTTTGTCTTTTGCTTCATCTACAGGATGGCATTCAGTTTTAGGCTTAAAGGAAGAACTTTAACAAGCTACAGTGTGAGCAGTATGGTGAGGTGGAAATTATGCCTGATTTAGTCAGAGGACTTTGCTACTATCATACTGGATGGAATAGCAGAAAGAGAGCTGGATTTGGATTCAGAAAAATCTGAGTTTGAATTCTATTTCAAATATTTACTAGAATTGTAGTCCTGGGGAGTCACTAAGATTCTTTCAGACTCAGTTTTCTCATCAGTAAAATAGGAATAATAATAAAACCATGCATATTTTCAAGTCCTATATCACTTACTACTCCCACCATTACTACTACCGTTGCCATTATTATTACTGCTATAATAATAACTACCACCACTACCACCATAACTGCAACTACTATTATTTGTATCTGACTCTCTGGGTCCCAGTTTCCTCATCTATAAAATAAGAGAATTTGACTCTCAATTTATTCTCTAAAGTCTCTTACAGCTCGAAGTCTTTGATCCCTTTTCTTGAGAAGAGTGAATAATACAGCATAAGACTTTGGGGCCATTTGAGGATCTATTAAAGGAATTGGAGAGGTTTTCCTTGGAAGGAGATGGTAAAGGCAGAATATAATAGCAGTCTTTAAGGGTCTGAAATACTGTCACATGGAAAAAGGATTCTGCTTGTCTTACTGATAGCATACCAGAATTAGGAGCAATGGATAGAAGTTTCAAAAAGGCATCTTCAGGCTTAACATGAGGGGAAAAAACTTACCAATATTTAGTGTTGTCCAGAAAGGAAAAACAAAGTATTATATCATGAAATAATGTGTCACTGGAGGTCATTAAATGGAGGACTGATGACTACTCTATTGTAGAGGGAAATCTCTCTGAGATTGTTTTCAGCTCTGAAATTCTATGAAGGTAAACTGAAGTTCACTTTTCAAAGTTACCTGGTGGTGGAGGGAGGTAAGATTAATCAGTATTAATTAGCAGAACACTTTATATAAAATAAAATTCTAGATTTTTATAAAACTTAAAAAAATATTCCAGAAATTAAAGTAATCAGAATGTAGGAAGGTAAGATGAATCACTATTAAATAGCAGAACACTTAATATCTATAATAAAATTCTAGATTTTTATAAAACTTAAAATAATATTTCAGAATTTAAAGTAACCAGAATTAGAGTTAGAACAAATTTACATTACACACTTGGCACCTGAAGTACTTTCAGATATTTTTGTGTCTGGGAAGGTTCGGCATTTTTGTTTTCTATAGAATTGTGACTAACCTTAATAGCACTGATCTTCCTCTATTTTTATTTTGAGTACCTTTTCTTCTTCTCTGCCTTTCTTGGGTTTAGAGTCTGGTTTTGGAGGGGTAGGTTTGAACAGATAACCCATTGTCAATTCCCTCGATGGCTCATCCTTAATTTTGAAATCGTCTCCTGTCTCCTTCAGTCTTTCTCTTGGGCATGATGGTGGTAACAGTCATATGTATCAAGCTAGGATGGCTTCAAGTAAGGGTCCAAAAAGAAATATTGTCTAAAGATTGGCCTAATTACGTACAGAGAGTTTCGGCACCAAGTCGACTACAAGGTGATAAATTTTTAATCTATAGCAAGTCTTAGAGACCATCTACCAAATTATACATGTGCTCTGGTGAAAGAATTACCAATCCTTAAATATTCATGTAGTCTAAGATGCAATGAACCATGGGGATCAGTGCAATAAAACATGGGATCAGTGCCCATCAGATCACAGTAGGACTTACTCCTAATGACAAAGGTTCATTTCATTGGTACTCTTATTCTGGAATTCATCCCTCTCTGCAAGTGTTCTCCAGGAAACAAAGGCCAATTCCTCTCTGGTTTCCAGATTTGTATTTACAGGAACTGGACTCATTCAGGATTAATTCTGTGGCTTGCCCACACTTTTGGAACTTTTTCTCTGCCTTGATCTGATGGATTCCCAGTTGAATTCCAGGACATGGAGAAAATAACTGCTTTCCTTCTAACATTGTCTCTTGGCTGATTACAATTCTGTTCCTGCTTTGGGACCTGGTTTCATGGATTTCTATGCTTTAAAAAAAGCATATTTATTTTAAGTGTATGCTGAGTCTTTCCACAATGGACATTTAAAAACATATACATAAATAATGGTTCCTTCTTCAAGTTCATCTTGGAAACCTGGCTCCTCATTAAAATAAAAAAAATCTAAATCCTAGTTTTAATGATTTACTGTATGGTAATGTTTCAGGGTTCAAGATTTAGCTTTGTTTTTCCTATTAATATTTTCCATAATAGAATGTGATCTAATTTGGATAGAAAAGAATTCATACCTTCCACTGAGTTCAAAGATGTTTGCCCTTTCACCTTTTGCTAGTTAGGAAATTGTGTCATTTGTATTTACTTTGTTCTGAAGGTCATGCTCTTAAACCATTCCCTCCCAAATGAATATAATGATTTCCAACAAATGTTACATGATTTGATGGGTTGCAATCTGCACCAGAGGAGAGAATACAAATGGATGATGTCATGGCTCCATGGGAGTGTTGAAGCATTAAAACTTTAATAGAGGGTTTATTATACCCTTAAATATATTTCCTGAATGTGCACTTGTTATTTCTAAAACTGTCCCCAATGTCTGTTTTTCCTTTAAAAATAAGTTTTATTGTGGCCTTTTGTTTTTATACCACCATCATTTCCCTTAAGTCCCAACCCCAATGAACCTTTCCTTGTAACAAAAAACTTTTAAGCAAAGCCAATGGATATGTAGAAACTACATCTTCTGGTGCATACCAGTCCCCAAGTGCCTCTTTGTACCCAAAGATGCAGAAACTCAAGCCTGTTCAGGAAAATTGTCATGCTCCATTGAGTCAAAGATTTGCTTTGATAAGGTTCTTAAAACCATATGTGGGTCTTTATGAAGCTCTGATGGCATATTACATTTTTTCTTATAAAAATGTTTTTTAAAAATACTTTATATAATTATGTGAGAATGGCACTATTTCTCTTGACCCACTCTAAGGGAAATCTGGAATGCTTTCTGCAGTGAAGTCAAAACTTTCCAGCCTAGAGATCAAAAATTCCCCAGTTCATACAGGGAGGGGATTGAAAGGTGGGTAATGGTCAAACAGAGCCAGAGTTGGTACCCTAAGATATAAGGTCTGTTAAGGGAGTGGAACAGAGGTAGAAAGTGGGATCCAGTTTAGAAACAGCATTGGGACCAAAGGTCAAATCTAATATATGGGCAGCTAGGTGGCACAGTGGATAGAATGCTGGAGGAAGACATGAGTTCAAATTTAGCCTCAGACACACTCCTATCTCTGTGACCCTGGACTAGGCACTTTACCTCTCTTTGCCTCAGTTTCCCATCTGCAAAATGGGGATAACAGCACTTACTTTCCAGTATTGTTTGGCAGTTCAAGTGAGGTAATAACTGAAAAGCACTTAATACAGTGCCAGGAACACAGTCAATGTTATAGAAATGTTAGCTACAATTACAATCTGAATCAGACTGAATAGCTTAATTAATCTTGGGTTAACAGGGAAGATCTGAGTTTCTAGGAATATCTATTAATCCATTGCCCTCACTTTCCTGATGGTACTTTGGAGTTGAAGATTTTCCTGTCAGCCATCTGAGACTGGCCCCACTTCTTGGGTTTCTTTGTATTAGCTATGGTTGGATATCTAGTGAATACTAGTTCTAAGTTGCAGCAGAAAATATTGAATAACAATCATTGTTTCCAAAGTCTGATAATCAATAATTTGCTTTAAAATGCCCCTAAAATCAAAATATTTTTCTAAATGTGTATTTTCAAAATCAATAATATCTTCAGAGAAACCATAGCCATCAAATATTGAAGTATTTTTTGGAAACTATGCCAAGTTAGAAATACATGGGATTAATCACATAAGACCATATCCTCTCTTTTATAATTTTTAATATATGTAAGATATATGTCTGCTGTCCAAATATATAAAAATAGTTTGACTCATGTATCATGGGGAGACATCTAATCTGAAAACTGGGATTCTCTATTTCCAAAAAATACTGTAATCGCCATTTTTTTGCAGATATTAGGAGGGAAGTATGTGCATGGGCAGTAATTCACAAGGTGGGCAGGCAGGATGCATGACTGTCACAACTGAGCAATCTTTCCTTTTGTCCCCTCTCCTCAAGAAGGGTATTAGGCTAGAATTACATTTATCTACTATCAACACTATTTTCCTTGATTACTTTCAAGAGGAAGATAATAGCTTAGTACTACACCTTATTTCTCTCCTACTAAAGTGTTGACTACAAGTAACAAATAATGAGTAAATCCATTTAACTAAGTGAAGGTGTAAATAGCCACCATAGAAATAATTCAGAAAGGAAGAGACAACAAATAGTAAAGGAGCTCTTCATCTGGGCAAGAGATAAAATACTTTAGGTAAACTAAGGAAAGAGAGAATGATCTCACCAAGGGGTGCCTGCCCTTAGTATGCTCTAGAATTGTAAGCATGTTCTAAAGGACCTTAAAAACTAAAGTCAAGAGATGTGTTGGGACGTTAGCCTCCCCTCCAAGAAGATCTCCCTATTCTACCGATCAGAAGTGTGTGCTTTGTCTTTTGGGACATCTTTCTTCAATTCCTTTACAGAAATGCTGTGAACAAAAAATATTTCCTTCCCATAGATACATAGCATCATGCTCAGCATTCTTTCAGATAGTCAGAAATTATATCTCCCTCTGAAAATACAAAATGTAACACAGGACTGAGCCTCTGGGAAAACTTCCCACTTTGGGTGAAAATGGATGTTATATGTCTTTTCCATTAAACTATATTTGAATTGAAATTAAATAATGTTTTGAGTTTATATAAACAATAAAATGAATATGTACAAAGATAATAATACAAAGAGTTAAAAACTTATTGGTGATTAACAAACCTGGGTAGTTACCATATACTTTTTCTTTTTCAGTAGATGAATCCTTCCTCTCCTTTGTGTTAGAGCCTACCTAATCCCTAGTAATCTTCTACTGGTATGTCTCAGATGTAGTAAATCCTACTTTATGAAGGTCTAAAAAAAAGCTCTGAGTCAGTGTTAATCACTTTACTTATAGCATGCTTTAGAGTTTAGATATTGACTAAAAAGTGTTGAGTTAATTATAAATTCAGACCACCAACTAATTTAATGGCATATTTGTTCTTTGTTTTTGTATGAAGGTACCCATGATCTGATCATCCCTTTCGTAGAGGAGTGAGCACCTGTGATCTGGGAGAGTTTCTCAGAAACCAGTGAATGATATGAGAGCTGGCCTTTCATCTCTATTAGAATAGACTTAATAAATTTACAAAGTTTACAAAAACAGAATATCTCTATCCTTCCATTTCTTTACTCTTTTGGACCTTTGCCAGTTACAATATTCAAAGCTCCCCAAATATAGTTCTGGTAGTTAATAGATAAAATCTTTCCCATATTTTATTGCCCCATGGCAACTGAAAAACCAGGAAAATTGGTGAAATATCACTGACACTTGCTAGGGATTATATAAAAAGTGGAATATGGGAAACTATCTTTCATTTCTACCTTGCCTCTTCCTTAGATCCTTCTCCCACCATGAGCTGCCTTAGAGATATAGACCTGAGAACAGGCACTGTTGCCTATTTCCAGCCTTCCTAAGACCTCACCTGACTGCAAGGTTCAAACTTCACCACATTTTATTTGGATACATAAAATTTGTGCATAAACTCTTTTTCCTTTCTTTGCATGAATTCCATTTTACCACAAAAGAAATCATTCTTTTAGAGAAGCAATTGCTATTATATCTAACAAGACAAAATCATAATAAATTACCATTGGCCTAAAGTATCTGATTATTTGAATTAATTATTTTCTTCCTCCCTCCCTCCCTCTTTCTTTCTTTCTTTCTTTCTTTCTTTCTTTCTTTCTTTC
>NC_058130.1:622960832-622977851 GCF_016433145.1 Gracilinanus agilis
TTTCTTTCTTTCTTTCTTTCTTTCTTTCTTTCTTTCTTTCTTTCTTTCTTTCTTTCTTTCTTTCTTTCTTTCTTTCTTTCTTTCTTTCTTTCTCTTCTTCCTTTCTTTCTTTCTTCCTCATAGTGGATTAAGTAAAATAGAGTCTTGGAAGCCATTCTATAGTGTGATTAATAATGTGTTAGAAGCAGAATGGAGAGAGGACAGAGTCTTGAAGTGGTGCAAGTCTTGAAGACCTGACACTTTATTAGTTGTATCACTATTAAATTTCTATGTGTCCCAGCCAACTTCCCTGGACTTATCCATTAAAGCATAACTAGGTTAACAAGTTGTCAATCTTTGTTGGTGAAAGGGATAATTGCCAAATTGGCCTGAATAACTAAAACTGATAAGTCAGCTCCTAAACTTCAACCACATTAGTTCCAATATTCTTCTGATGGGCTCATAGACTTTCTAACACTACCACAACTAGCTCAAAAGTGTGTATGTGGGAACTTAAGCAAACTGGCATTTTACAGAGGGCCACTGCTATATTGCTTTTCAGTACTTTTGCCTGAAATCCAAATCTTAACTAGTCATTATATATCATATAGACTCAGCCTAATAGTGTCAAGTTTAGGAGTGTGAACCACATTTTTTCACCCTGAGAACAGTTTCACAAGAATTATATCTACTGCAGTGAAAAAAATGTTTTTTGAACTTATGTTGGCAGGAAATCTGTCTCTGTAATAAAAGTTTTATATTGAAAATTTTTTGCTCACAGAAAAATCATGGAAAAATAATCACAGACTAAAATAATGTTAGGGTCAGAAGGGGCTAATAATTATTTAACTGCTTGCTCTATGTAAAGTGTTAAGTACTTTGATAGGGGCGGGATAGGGAATGGATTAGGAAATAAAAAGCCAGTCTGCCCTTAATTTCTTTCTCAGTGGTCTGCAAGATAGAAAAAAAAATTTGGAATCACAAAATACATTAAGAATCTTTCCCATTGGTAGTGCCTTTTCTCTGTGCTTACCTTCTATCTACTTCACATATATGTTATATCAACATAGTTGTTTGCATGTGAACTCTTTGAGGCCACGGACTATATTTTTTCCTTTGTACCTCCAGAGCATAGCCCAGTGCCTGGCACATCGTAAAGGATTAATAAATATTTTTTGACTCATTAATGGAGGTGCACATGAATTTTCAAAGACTATGTTAGTGTGATAAAAATTCTGGCCCAGTTCTAACAAGTTGGGAAAAGCTTTATATATAGGACTGATAACATCTGCCACCTGAGAATCAGACTAGCTTAGTTGGGAGAGGCTCATTGTAAAGGTGGTCCCAAGTTGATAAATTTTTTTTAGTCACAAAAATTCATGAATTTGCCTACTAAGGCATGGAAGAGTTCTTTTTGTGGGTGGAAAAGACTACTCAAAGTAATGAAGTTATAGATTTTTGAAGTATTACAGAGTAGATATGCGCATAACATAGTTATATTTGAAATCACTTATGACCAAGACAAAGAAACCTAACCTAAATAAAGAAATATCAAATTCCAAACTTGAATTTGAGAAATTTGTCTATTGCCCATTATGCTCCACAGGGCCCTAAAAATAGATCACCTTTTCTGATGTTACATTGGATTTAAGCACAATTAGGATAATTAAACTTGAAAGTTACTTTAGAGTCCATCTAATTTTAGAAGTTATATAAAGATATAGTATATACATAAATTATATATAATACTATATATATAAGCATAAAATCTCTAATTTTTATCAATAATGGGATTAAGGCCCAAAGAAAAGTTATTTGCTTACGATATTTGAATTCAAATCTGACACCAGAGGCATTATTTTTTCATTGTGCCATAGTCTTCCGTATTATATGAGGTTGCCCTAATCATTTTATTGTCTTTGCTCTGTTGAATTGAAATTAAGGGAAATTTAATTCAACTTAAAAAAAAGATACAAGCTTATTTCTGAATTTTTGGGGGTGGGGGAGAAAGTGGAGAAATACAGAGTTTTTTACTTTAAAGACATATATCTATTTAACCCTTTGGGAAATTAAAGCTCAGTGCTATTTGTACCAGACAGTAAGCAGTAGAAGTGGGATTTGAACCTAAATCTTCTGATTACGGAGCAACCCCCACTGTACCAAAATGCCTCTCATATTATATTAAGTTGACCTATTACATTTTAATTGCTTAACTTTATTGAAGTAAGATAATTTTATCGCAGCTTATACAAATAAGGGGCAAATATATACTTGTGAATTTTCCAGGAGGTAGAGAAAGGGACTGTGAAAACTTAAACTTAAAGCTTCTATCTGCCAAACCATTTGGAAATTTAAAACCTCAGATATAGAGCTGTTTACTAATAGACACCTGTGTGCTGAGCCTTTTTTTTTGAAAGTCAGCTTTTATTCCTTTCTCCACTATGGTATAGTATAAATTCATATTCCAAAGTAGAACATGGAGTCTGGGAAAGACAGGGAATTTCTTCCCTAGATCCATATTCCCTTTGGAAGATACTGACTTCCCATAGCAATTTTTGAAGACAGGGAACTCAGGAGTTTGTCACATTGCTCTGGATGTCCAAAGGATAGGGATAGAAGTGAGGGCTGAAAAAACTCCTTTTGAGCACTAGAAAAAAGTCTTCTATTATCAGACTTTGTGAGTTACTTACTGGGGTTCGAAATGTGCTTAGCTGCTGTTTTGATAGAATTCTCTCCCCAAGGCTCTTCTGACCCAGCTCATGTTACCCAGTATCCCATTTGTGTGCTTAGACTGCATGAATGGACATCAGCGTGTGGAGGGATGGAGGACAAAAGTTTTGGGGTGGGACTGCCCTCTCTCTGCTTCCTGGAACTCGGCTGGGGAACCTGACTAAAAGCCAGGTGGTGGTCAGTTATGTTAGATTAGGCTTTATACTTCTATCCTTTTTTATTTTTTCTACTTCAAGTGATTATTAATAAACTTTATACAAAATAATACTTGGAATTATTGTTATTAAATTTAAATTTTACACTGCTGTGATGTCACCTGCCAGGTGGTAGGAGTGGGTCATTAGGGAAGTAGAGACTCTCACATTACATAGTTCATCAGGAAAAACTTATAAAAATACTCAGAGATTAAAAACTTTGGTCTCTTGAAAATAATAGTATATTGTATGTCTTAACAGATTGTAGTGGCAGATGGGAATGTGGCATTCACTACAGTAATTTACATTAACTTGCTATGAGACAGATTTACTTGCTCAAACCCCCCCCCCCCAAACACCCAAACCTCTTCAAAGATTCAGGAACAGCTTTTCATCAGTTAATTTCATCTTAATGAAAATTGATGTGATTCAGTCAATTTTGAAAAAAAAAAGACCTGCTATAAATAAGCATCAAGCCCAATGATAAACTACCGAGATCTCCTTTCAAGTTTTTTATCTTTTAAGAGCTTGGATTTGTAAAAAGATGATCTCTTGTTGTCAAGTGTGTCTATTTTGTTATGAAAATGTTTTATATTCAGCGAAATAGAATTGTGGATGATATATTGCATCTGCTAGGAAGAGACAAAGTAGCACTTAAACATCTGCCCAAAATTTCCCCATACGCTTGTACCTGTACTGAGGCTCCCCGCCATCCCTCTTGGTGTCTTCTCCTTAATTGGGTGAACATGTGTTGGTTAAGGATTTCTCAGTCAGTGCAAAATTTGACTTGCTTGGACTGTTGAGTTGACACCAACCATAGATTTTCTCAAGTTTTCCATGAAAAAAAATTCAGTTAGAAACTTAATATTTAGTTGAATTCAGGTTGTTATTCTGATGCATTATAAGGATGTTCTCAAATTTTTATAGTTTGAGTAGCAAGCATTTGAAGAAAGCAAGATAATGCTGAAGAAATAAAGATCCTGAGGCTGTCACTCAAAAATTGTACCAAAAGCAGACAGCACATGAAGTACTGGCTTTTTATATTCCTCATAACAAGGCTTTAGTATTGAGAGCCTATTGAGAGCTCTGATTGGTTAAGTCAATCCAATTGGTTGTGTTATTAAGAGAATTTAAAACCCTCTGAATCATCCATCCTCATAGGATGCTTTAAATTTATCCAGCGCTTCCTTCCCAACCTGTGAAATGTAGTACAAGTATTATATCGAAATTGCAAGTGGGGAAAATGAGGCACTGAAGAGTTAAGTGGATGTTCCCATCCCATAATGAGACAGGATTAGAGCATGAGCTTAAACTTATGTTTTCTTATGCTAAGAGTCAGGTTCTTGGTGTTGCTACATTGCCTTTCAAACACAAAATATGTAATAATACCAGCTGGTATTTCTATGGCACTTGGAATCTCCCAATAATCCTATGAGATAGATATTATTGTTTGCTCCATTTTACAGATGAAGAAATGGAGGACTGGTGTGATCTGGTGACTTGCCTCGAGTCAAACAAATATTAAGAGTCTGTGGCAGGATTTGAACCTATTTCCTGCTCATTTGAGGTCCAGCATTTTATATACTGCATCCTACTTATTCTCAGCATCCAAATTCTTGACATATACTGGGTCAACCAAATAGAAATATTTGGCTCAAAGTTTTAAAAGGACAAGTAAGTTTTCCTTTTCTGACTTCAGGTTGAAAATATATATCGATATAGAATGTCCTCAGAGCCACGTGGCTTTGCCATGGGGTAGTGTCAATTCTTATTCCACAGTAGTCTTGTTTTAATTCATACCCATAATGAGTTGTCTGGAATTTATTAAGCTGAAACACATGAGAGTCTGTTGGCAATAGTTTGCAGTAATGAACATTTACATACTTCATACACATGTTCTCCCATCCACCACCTAATAATGCAAACTCATTTCTCCTTCGGTCACTAGAGCCTTGAACGTGAATCATCATCTTCTCAGCAACAAAGCAGGATTTATGAACTCTGACGCAAATGATGACGTGTGGCTGAGTCAGAGAAAGGCTGAGTAAATTAGTCAGTGTGTGCAAGTCAACTCACATATGGTAGGAACTCTCAGGAGGCTGGGTACCACTTGGCAGGAAGATGCCTGGGAGGACTGGCTGGTGAAAGGAAGACATTAATTAGCACCAGTTCTAAGGAAATGACTTCATGAAAAGGAGAATTTGTATGGGAGAGGATAACCAAAATTGCAACCTTTCAATAAGACTCATAGTTGGCAGATACACTGAAAGTGCCTTCTTATTCAGGAAATGGGGTATATCTTGGATCATTTTCAGGGAGAATCTTGCTCAGTTCATTTTTGCTTAATAAGTCATTATTTTGAAATGTGAGGAAGAGGGACATGCCCCATCATTATATTTTCAGTTGCTTCGTTAGCATTTATAAAATCTGAAAGCTCTCAAATAGAATATTCAAGAATTTTTTTATTGGTAATAAGTTGTCTTTAAGTGCAGATTTTTTTTTAGTATGACAAGGGGATGAAAACCACCTTCTTACTTAGATAGGGCTGTCTGAAAATGGGAATTTGGAGGGAAATTCCAAGCCCAATTATACTACATTATGTAGGTTTTGCATGAGGAAGGGGCCAATTTTGAGGAAAGGAAAGCAAAAGGATTATGAAAACTGATGGCACAGTGGCTAGGATGTCAGGCTTTGAGTCATGAAGACTCATTTTCCTGAGTTCAAATATGGCTTAGTTATGTGACCCTGGGCAGGTGATTTAATCTTACTTGCCTCCGTTTTCTTATTTGTAAAATGAGCTAGAGAAGGAATTGACAAACCCGAATGGGGTCATGAGGAATTAGGCACAATTGAAACAACTCAACAACAAGAATTACTTATTAAGTATATATAATATGTCTAGCACATTGCTCAAATATGGAGTAGAGTAAGTTAAAAATCCCCTAATCCAGACTTTGATCTCAAGGAGCTCATGATTTCATTTGTTTTAAACAACAAAATCATAAAATGTTAAGAGTAAGAAAAGACCGTGGAGATCAAATCCAGTTCCTTCACTTTACAAATGAGGAAACAGAGACCCAACAAAAGGAAATTAGGTAACATAAAAAGCTAGTGACAGAGCAATGACTTGAGAACCAGGGTCTCCAGGTTAGGGAAAAAGACATGAAAAACTTGGAGAACAATCCGAAATACAACATAGCTAATTGACAAAATTTATGATCCATAAAGTGCTTTGGGAAGATCTCCAAGAGTTGTCATAGACCCTTTTTTTTGTTACAGTAGAGAAATTGAATTTCTATCTATTTTTTTACTATAGTAGAGAAATTAAATTTTGACATTTATGATAACTTTCTTTAAGTTACAAAATAGGCTTTTATGAAGACTACAGAACAGAAAAGTAAGTACTGATTCATAATGCAATTCACAAATAAAAAAGTACATTTGACTATATTACCTTTGTGTGTGTGTATATGTGTGTGTGTATGTGTGTGTGTGAGTGTGTGAGAGACATGTCTGGAAGTGCATCTCAGTGGGGTAGAATTAAGTTGGTTTCAGGAAGACCTGGCTTTGAATTCTTCCTCTTGTATTTACTGGCTATTATGTGAATATGGATGAGCCACTTGAATCCCTCAGAGGTCTACACAACTTGCTAAGACTGTAAATTGCAGAAGAGTTGTGGATCTGTTTTGGGAGAGGTGGTTTCCTTACCAGTAGTTCTCTATGTTAGAAGAATTGTAGATTTGGACCAATGTATTTCATCTATGTTGTTGCCTATGGTCCCAAAGAAGGTTATTTTATATAAATGACAACAGCAAGTAAGAGTAGTGAATTTTGTCCAGACTATGAGCCTATATACATCAAATAAGCAAGTTCAATACAGAAATGAACTGACAGCATGTATCTCATCTTCAGTGTACATCATATAACAAAATTTCCTCTAGTATTCTGAGGCTTTATATAGCCCTTTTAAATCCCTTTTTTCAGTCCTCCTCAGTGCTAGTGTCTTCCCTCTGAGACTACCTCCAATTTACCCTTTTGCATTTACATAATTGTTAGCATGATCTCTCCCATATTAGACTATGAGTTGCTTGAGAGCAAAGACTGTATTTTGACTTTCTTTGTATCTTAGTGTTTAGTACAGTTTCTGGCACATAATAGATAATAAATGTTTATTGACTTGAGGACAAATCTATCAATTCTTATTTCTATTTCTCCTCAAAGGCATGGGGTAGTAATGTAAGAAATCTTCTTTTTCTCTCTTTTAAACCAACTTAAGACTTGAGAAAAATAAAAATTCGAAAAGCACTTAGGAAACTCTTTCACAGGAAACACTTGATTGAATTTGAAATTATCACAGTGTCCTAAACTTCAGATCAGCTATCAAGGCATTAGTGAGTTTGAGGGTTCTTGGGATGAAAAATACATAGACCACACATAGTGAGAATGAGAATAGATTGTAGGGATACCCAGAGCACATGAGGTGCTCATTAGCTCCCTCAGAGATGTTAGAAGGAAAGTGATCATCATACTTACTAGTACAGTCACTCAAGGAATCTTGAGGATATTCAGGAGCCCAGATGCTCCATTATAAAGTGGGGAAAATAGATGAATGTAGTTCTTATATTCTGAGTTACTCAGTATTCTCTAGGGCTGAAGAGTTTTGCCCCCTTCAAAATGCTTGAATGGAAAAATATCAAAGTAGTTGAGAGTGCTCATGCATCATAACAGTATTCTGGGTACTAAACATGGAGCTTGAAGGAAGTTCTGTATTCAAATCTTGATTCAGACATTTGTTAATTGTATGTCTTTGGGGACATATTCTAACTTTCTGGTGCTGTAGTTTCTTTATTTCTAAAATTATGGGGCTAGACGTGATGTTCTCTATAGCCCTATCCAGATCTAAAGGTATAATCCTTCAGGACTTGAGTAGGTGATTTATTTCAGTCTTTTCTACTAGGACAATGCTATACAAGGCATTTCAGGAGGAAAGGAGAGCTGATAGAAGCTCCATGCTTGGCATATTATCTCTGGGAGCTACAGGAATGCAGTATGAATGATATATGGTTGCCACTCTGGCGTTTGGACATTTGTACCAACTACTGTCCAAACAATGAATCAGAAAACTTTCATGAGGAATCAAAATGGCTCTCGGGATGCTAAAAAATGCTCCAAGATTAGGATGAAATAGCTGAACTTAGTCTTTAGAAATGTCTTCCCATCCATAGTCAAAAGTAACTGTTCATCAGTCTAACTATTATAGGATTATGGAAAAGTATTTTTGGTCTGGACTCAGATACTTCCTAGCTGTGTGACCCTGCGCAAGTCACTTGACCTCCATTGCCTACCCTTACCACTCTTCTGCCTTAGAAGCCAATACACAGTATGGACTCTGAAACAGAAGGTAAAGTTTAAAAAAAGAAAAGTATTTTTGGGCTATTGATTAATTCAAAAGAGGCCAAAGTTGATGAAAATGCTCTAGGTCCAAGGGTAGCTTACAAATATTTTTTGCTTTCATATGCAGCATATTACTCTAAGAGCTAATGGAGAAAACAGAACCTAATAAAATTGCTAAAGGAAAACAGAACCTATTATGTCAATTGATCATGTGCAGTTGGCAGTAACATCAAGAAAACCATGAATACCCTTGCCCCAACCTTGTTCCCTCCTCCTCTTCCATTCTAATTTATACATACTTCATGACATATTTGCATACTCCGGGAGGAAAGTGCATCTTCTTTTAGAGGTTGCAGCTGTGCTTCTGTGATGAAAAGTCAAAAGTTAGGGATGAGGAAGATGCTTGAATGTATTAATGCAGGAATAGCTTAATGGCTAGTTAATTATTAAATTAAATCCACCCCCTCACCTAGTACAGAGTATATGGCACATAGTCATTTCTTCTTTATTATTGATTGTTTCTCTTTATTTTTACTCATCATTTCTTCTTTCTTTCTTGTTTCAGAGGTACTGGCATTCATTCAATTTTCCCAGACTTATCCTGTGTTCTTGTCCCCTACCCTGTTCTCTCTCCTCTCTAACAAGTCACATTTATATAGTGTATTCAGATTTGTTCACAACTGGTGGCACAAATATTATTGTCTCCATTTTGCTGATGAAGAAATGGAGACTCAGATGAATTATGTGATGGGCTCAAGGTCACACAGTTAGTATCTATCAGAGCCAGGAATCAAAACTAGATCTTTTCTGATTCTAGGTCCAGGGTTCTTTCTACTACTGTCCTTCTATTAATTAATCTTTTTTAGTCCCACATCCTCTGAAAACTCTTTTCTCCATTAACTCCTTTCCTTATGTGAACAAACATTCTCAGATCTCTTCAAGCCTAGAAAAAATTGTTTTTATCTCATTCTTGCTCTTCCCTTAAGTCAACATCTATCTTTCTCCTCCTTATCCAACTGACCTTTGATACTTTTTCATCAATCATTCATCCCTCGATCCCTTGTAATCTGATCTCATTGCTTCCAAAACAACCCTCTTAATATCGCCACTGACATAATTACCAAATGAAATAACTTTTCCTCAGCTTTCATCCTGTCTTGACATTGTTAAATACTCCATTATATAAGCTCCCTCTTTCCTTTAGTAGGTGAATTATTAACTTTAAAAATCCCTTTATTAGTTAAAGGGAATTTTATAGGTTTCTTTACTAAATGGTCACTATTGAAAGGCGCTGTTCTAGGTGCTAAAGATTCAAAGACAAAAGCAATACCTACCTCAAAAAGCCTATATTCTCCTGGGGTGCAACAATAAGTACTCAAATACTTGAATATAAGATATATACAAAGTAATTAATTTTTTTCTTGGTTGGGAGAGCACTTGTAACTGGAAGCATTAGAAGAAGGTAGCATCTGAATTGAACCTTGAAAGGAAGTAGGTATGCTTTGCAAGAGGTATGAGTGAAAAGAGAAAATATTCTAGGTATAGGCCTGTGTAAATGCAGTGTACAACAAACAAATAATAATAACCAGGACAGTTTGGCAGGAACAGAGAGAGCTTGAAGGAAGATAATATGGAAAGATCAGATGGAGTATGAAAGACACAAAGCTTCTTTAGTATTAGAGACATAGATCATTATTTTGGCAGCTTTCTAGAAGATGAATTAAAAAGAGGAAAGATTGGAAACAGGGAAATCAGTTAAGAGATATTGCAAGAGTCCAGGTGAAAGCTGACAAGAGCTTGAATTAGGCTGGTGGCTTTGTGAGTGGAGGAAGTGGCACGTATGCAAGAGAAATGATGGAGATGGAAATGGCAAGACTTGGCAACTGATCGGAGGTATGGTGTGAGAAAGGGAAAAATTGAGTGTAACTCCAATGTTGCTAACCAAGGTGACTGGAAAACAGATAGTGCCCTTGAAAGAAATAGGAAAATACAAAAGAAGAACAAGTTTGGGGAGAAACATACTTTGAACACATGGAATCCTGTTTTGATAATGAGAAGGTTGAAATGCCCAGGTCACACCTAGGTGGAGATATGGAACAGTTATCACCCATGATATGAGGCTGGAGCTCAAGAGAGAGGTAAGGGACAGATACACAGTTCTGGGAATCATCTACAGAGACTTGGTAACTGAACCCATGATGAGATCATTAAGAGAGAGAGTGTAAAGAAAGAAAAGGGTCCAGGATAGAGCTTTTGGGTATCATTGTACACTGTAGAAGGATGCAGCTATTGATGCAGCAAAGGAGACTCAGGAAAAAATGGTCAGACAAGAAGGGGGAGAGCCATGATGGATCAGTATTATGAGAATTTAAGGAAAGAACACCTAAAAAATTTGTAATGAGTATTAGAAGAAGAAAACTAGACTTTCTAAGGAAATCAAGTTAAAAATCAAGGGCAAGTTTTGATATTATATCACTACTACCACTACCACCACCACCACCACCACCACCACCACCACCACCACCACCACTACTACTACTACTACTACTACTACTACTACTCTACTACTACTACTACTACTACTACTACTACTACTACTACTACTACTACTAACTCCTTCTCCTCTTCCTCCTTATATTAATTAAAATATTTTACTATAAATGCAACATGCTGAATACCAAGAGATGTACAATGAATCCAAAGATAAGGTAAATCTCTAGTACTAAACCCTAAATTTGTAAAAAAATATACTTGGATGTTTTCAGCGCAGTTATTTCAATTGTGTCTGACTCTTTATGATCCCATTTGAGGTTTTCTTGGCACACATAGTAGAGTGGTTTTCCATTTCCTTTTTCCACCTCTTTTTTCAGAACTGAGGGAGAGAGTGCTGTGACTTGCCCAGAGTCACATAGCTTGTATCATTTTGATGTAGTAGGTTTTTTAAGCAACCACATTATTTAAACAAAATTAAAAAAAAGTAAATGGATCAATTAGCCTGATCAGGTCTTAGAAGGATTTAGTGGGCGCAAATCCCACTTGGAACACCTATTAACTGTATAGGCCTAGACAAGTCACTTAATCTTAAGCAGCTATAGTTTCCTCGTCTATGAAATGCAGATTATAATAGCGCCTACCTCATGGGGTTGAAGTGAGGATAAATGAGAAAATATATGTAAAGTGCTTTGCAAACCTTAAAGCTCTATATAAATATTAGCTAACATTATTATTAAAATTTTTATGACATTTTATGTATTGAAATTCATCTGTTTAGCTATAAATAGTTATAAAGCAGATTTAATTGGCTCTGTGGATGTTAAATAGTAATGTTATAACAATCATTTTGAAAGGTTAAAAATCAAATAAAATTCACACAAAAAATTCATTTACTCTGTGTCCCCTTCCAAATCTGTCTATGTATACTTGTAAAAACCTTTATTATCTTTGGCTTTGTTTCATCAAGGACAGTCATGAAAGGAAGAGCAATTGCAAGAGGGCAAATTGAAAGTCTCATTTTGTGGAAGGTGGGGCAGGGTAATCTCTGGTACATGATTGGGATTCTAAGGTCAAGCCATGAGATGCTTTTAGTGAGATTGGCATGCTGATGTCAAGTCTTCTGTGGCAGGTGCTAAGGTAGGACTGTGAAGACATTTTAGGAGGATAAGACATAGCGACCTATGCAAATGACTGTTTGTTCACTGATCCCTTTGTTTGCTTCCAAGTAATGTCACAGAATAAAAATGATTTGTAAACCTACCTAGGAACTTTTTCAGAGTTGTATTGTGACTTATACCAGTTAAATTATCCAGGATATTGTTATTTAAGAAGATCGTATTTAAAGAGAAATCAGAAAGAATGAATATTGGAGAGAGAGAAAATTGGAAAGTACTTTCTAAAATAAAATCAGAAGGCTAGGAAAATCTCAAAAGGAATATTCAAAGCATTCTTTTGGGGTGGTGGATTTCATTTATGTAGAAAACTCCTAATGTGTAAATTCCATTCACAGATGCAGACTGACAACTTTTTTGTAACTTTTAGTCTTAGAGATGTGTTTGGTATATGAGGAAGTTAAATAATTTGCCTGTGGTCACATAACTGGAATATGTTAGAAGCAGGACTTGAATCTCCATCTTTTTACTCCAGTGGTGGCCCTCTAATAACCAACATGGTACAACGGAAAAGATGCTTGATTTGGAGTTGGAGGATGAAACTTGGCTCTGACACTTGTTATGTGTATGAATTTGGTCAATTATTTAGTCTTTTTAGGTCTTTCTTTCCTCTGTAAAAAAATAAACCAGTTGAAGTAGATGGCCTTTATGATCCCTTCTAACTTGGTTAGGGGTGTATGAATGTTCTGGGAGGACTAGAACCTCTATTTTGTGAGAGCTTTCTGAGCTCTTTTCAGGACTGCTTATCCATCTTTGGTGTCTACTTGGGACTCAACTCTCATCTGTGGCTCCAAGAAGCTATAGTATGCACAGTGGCCAGATGCCAGCAAACCCTCTTAGCAGTGAACTAAACCAGGTTGAAGGTCTACAAAACCATTGGTGTTAGTGGTTTATCTACCCCAAGCTTGTGAAGTGGAATGGACAGATGAGAACAATTTGTTCTCAATGATGGCTATGAAGGTGGCTGAAGCAGGTTCTGTGGAGCACGTAGAACATGGCCAGACCTTCAACAAGCCAAGGACTGCACCCCAACTCATCATCAGTCACCTTGGCTTTTGCCTTGTCATTGGACTTGGATGTCTTTGGAAGAGAGTGAGGCTGATGATTTTGCTCAACTCTACCTCACTTAAATGCATTTCGTGCACAAGTCAAGACATCATCCCATGATATCATTGACCTTTGAAAATGAAAGACAAACGACAATAACAGCTTAACTACTTCCTCTCTTACTAAAGGGAAGTGATTTAGCACTTAAAAAGTCATATTTTTAGCATAACAGAGAATGCACAGGTATTTGCTGTCTCCTTCCAGTTGGGGCCTACTTCTGGTTCAGTTCAGCACTCTTGATAATCTTTCATGGCAAGCTCTTAAGTCACTCAGAGCTGGAAATAACTCAAATTATATTATATTTCCAGGGAAAGCATTTTTAGTTAATAAGAAATGGTATTCCCTTTATCCCCATTCAGTTTATTTCTTTTTAGTAAGTTGAGTATATTAAGAAAATACTTTTCATTCCATTCAAAATATGGTTCTTTATGTACATACTATGTGGAGGCCATTGCACCAGGCTAGGGATATAAACATAAAAAATGAAAATAGTCCCTTAGCTTCAAGGAGCTTACTTCACACTGGGGAGATGCAATCTATACACAAATGTGCTGTTCAGTCATTTCAGTAATCTCTGACATTTTTGTGACTTCATTTGGGGTTTTCATGGCAAAGATACTGGAGTGATTTACCACTTCCATCCCCAGCTCATTTTTACAGATGTGGAACAGAGGCAAATGGGGTTAAGCAACTTGTCCAGGGTCACACACTTAGTTTCTGAAGCCAGATATGAATTCAAGAAGATGTCTTCCTGATGTCAATCCCAGCACACTATCCACTGTCCCACCTAGTTGCCCAAATAGGACTAAGAAGGGAGAACCCAGATGAGTGAGTGTCCAGGCTGAACTGTCAAAGGACAAGACTACCTGGATTCTGAAAGACAAAGCTGAAGAGACACTTCCTTCCTTTACAAACTGGCTCCTTATTTTTTCAGGCTCCTCACCCTTAAATTCTCTTTTCTTCCTCTATCATTTAGCTACATTGGCCCATTTGACTGTTGCTTGTGTTCTACACTCTACCTCCTGACTCCATCTCTTTGCATTGTCTGGAAACAAACCTCTCTTGGTTTCCTGGTTTTCTTCAAGATACTATTCCTATTCCACCTTCTAAGGAGGCAGTTCCCAATCTTTCCTCCCCCTTTCCACCCCTCAGTGCCTTCCCTTTAAGATTATCTTCCAACAACTAATCCACATATGCCTTGTATATATACACAGTTGTTTACACGTTGTCTTCTCCATTAGAATGTGAGCAGAATCTTGAGAGTAGGGAATATGTCTTTCTAAGCACAGTGCCTGAGACATAAGTATTTAATAAATGCTTGTTGACTGGCATTCCAGCCAAGAAGACGTCTTACATGAATATTTTCCTGTGATTAAGAAGCATTTGACTTACTAAGGAATCAACATTTTTAAATGTCCCTTAGTGCCTTGACAATTCTATAAAACTTTCAGATATTTTTCTTTTACTCTTCTAGTGTAGCTTGTGCAAAAGGAAAGCCCAGATTAGAGTTCAGCAGCTTAGGGTATCTGTACTGAATGTGTCCCCCAAGCTCCCTTTCTTTGCTAAAAATCTGATGGCTGTTGTCATGCCCCATGTTTCTGCCACTTGTGAGAGCTTGTTGCCTGCCAATGGCTTGCAGAAACTGCTGTTACCTGCTTTGTGATGGCTGGTCCAGTGTCACCCCATCCATTGCTTGCCTTGGGAGTCTATGCTAATAACCTCTTCCCCTGAGTTGGCATAGCAACTACCCTCATCCCTGCAATACCAGAATACCAGAGGACTGAACCTTGGTATACCACTTTTGAAAGGTTGCTGACCCCCAATTTAGCTCAATAGCTGTTATTTTGGAATCTTATTTTCTTCTATTTTCAGCTCCATTATTGTCTAGAAATTGTTTTGTTTCCTATTTAGTATTCTGGATAAATCACTCTAACTTGAGCATCTAGCACATTTAAAAAATAATTATCTCAGAATTCTTTCCAACTGTTTAACTAGTAGCCATAGGAAGATTTTTCTCATGACCCAATTAAGAAAACTGTTTAAATGATGCCTTTTTTTAAATCATAGCGATTAAAAAAATGCTTCTGTGAACATTTTGTCATATATATATATACATATATATATATATATGTAACCTTCCCTTCTGTTTTTCACATATTTGGGATATATATCAAAATAGTATCATTGTTAGGTCAAAGGGCACACACACCTTAGTGACTTTTCATGCATATTTAAAATTATTTTCCAGGACTGTTGGGACAATTTACAGCCTACCAGTGCTGTATTAAGGTGTCTACCCTCTCATAACACCTCCAATATTAATGATTTCTCCCTTTTACCATCATAGGCAATTCGGTGGTTGTAAAACCTGAGTTGTTTGAACTTGAATTTCTTTGATTATTAACAATTTGGATCATTTTTTCATGTAGTTGTTGTTAGTGTTCGTATCTTCTTTTAAAACATGTTTGTTCATATCCTTTGTCTACTTTGGGGAAAATAGTCTAATTTCTATCACTACCATTATGCTACTTTAAATAGTTTATCCTTAAAAAATTGTGCTTTATAACCCTTGATGTATATTATCTGATTATATGTATATGTAATATACATATATAATGTTTATTATATATGTTATTTTAACATTCCCAGTCTTCATGAAAAAAATTCCCATTTTCTTTGGCTATCAACTGTAATGACATTCCCACTATCTGAATCTATCTTTGTAATTCTATTATTTAAATGACATGAATAGCTAGTTCATTGAAAATTATTAATTATAAAATCAACATTTGTTTTCTTAAGAACTTTCAGAAACTAGGGGATAGTCAAATCAATTTGATCACCATTAATATATTAATATGAAAGGCCATGTGTTGTCATAGACAGCTTACCTTAAAGTCAAGAATATCTGAGTTCAAGTCCTAACTATCCTTTTTAGTGGCCATGACTTTAGTCAAGTAACTCAATCTCCTTGGACTTTATATTCCTCATCTGTAAAATGATAGGATTGAATTAGATGGCTGAGATCTGTCCCAGCTTGAAATCTATGCTATATGTAATTCTCTGACTAAATTATAGAGAAGATGCTCATCTGTATTGGTAGAAGTTTCCTCATTTGGGAGTTTGATATATCAATCATATCACTGTTCTATCCCCCCTCCTCACTTTCCCCACTTACTCTTCTCTCTGTCTGCCTTTCAATACATATATATTCCATGTTTGAATATATATATGTATTGTGTGTGTGTGTGTGAAAATATAAACTGTTTAGATTTCAAGATGTAGCTGTTTAATCTCATTAGCTTGATTACATATTTCTTCACAACGAAGTCAAGCAGTGTGGAACTAACTACAAAATGCCCATGATTCTGGCTAAGCTTGTAGGCAATATTTCTAGAAATAATAGGTTACAATTAAAGTATAAAAAATGCTGATTTTCTAACAAATTTTCAGGCAAATGCTTGATTTGCTTCTGCGGTGATCTGATCTCCAAACCAAGTCACAAATGGAATAGACTAATCCTCACCAATTTTTCAGAATCACCTTTCTTCTGAAATCTTGTATTGGCTTCCCTTGGTATCTTTTATTACCTTTATCTGGGGTCAGGCAAGGGAAGAAAGTTGGAAAGAAACTCAAATTAGCTAAGCCTTAAGGTTGTCAGTAGTTAATCCAAAAGATCAAAGTACAACAAATAGCTATATTAAGATTTTGCATTAGCTAGGATTTAAGTGCTGATTTAGCAACATTGACTCATTATTTTCTACTCTCCTGATGGACACACAAACATCCAGCCTTTATTGGGAGCTGAATAGTCCTGGGTCCCAACGGACATGACAAAAGAAACTTTTTTTTTACATTTATTAATATTCATTTTTAACATGGTTACATGATTCATGCTCCTCCTTTCCCCCTCAACCCCCCCCCCCCCCCCCCCCCCCCCCCCCCGCCGT
>NC_058130.1:622978188-623031595 GCF_016433145.1 Gracilinanus agilis
ACTATTCTGTGTTCACTTAACATGTTTATAGTTTCCCTCTTTATATTCAAGTCGTTCACCCATTCTGAATTTATCTTGGTGTAAGGTGTGAGATGTTGATCTAGACCTAATCTCTCCCATATTGTTTTCCAAATTTCCCAGCAGTTTTTGTCAAATAGTGGATTCATGTCCCAAAAGTTGGGCTCTTTGGGTGACAAAAGAAACTTTTGAAAAAGCTTTCTTGGCAGAGCTAACACAAAACAACAAAACATAAAACACTGAAATAAATGAGGGCTTGGTGGAAATTATGAGAGCTAGGCGGTATAGTAGATAGAGCATTGATTCTGGAGTCAGGAGGACCTGAATTCAAATTTAGCTTTGGACACTTACTTACACACTGTGTGACTCTGTTTGCCTCAGTTTCCTTATCTGCAAAATGAACTGGAGAAAGAAATGGCAAACCACTCCAGTATCTTTGTTAAGAAAGTTCCATATGGGGGACACAAAAACTTTGACAAGACTGGAAACTAACTGAACAATAACATATAATTACATGCCAAATTGCATGATGTAGGATATAGGTTCCAGAGGAGTTCAGAAGATGAAGAAAATAGTGGGTTTGGGGGAAGATTGATAAGGCATAATGAAGACTCCCTAAATGTATAGAATGTCAGAGCTAAAAGGAACATTTGAGATGACCTAGTTAAACCCTTTCAATTTATAGTTGAAACTAGAGATATTAAATGACTTGATTTGATAGCCAAGAAACATCTTATTAAATATCTATTATGTGCCAGGCACTGTGCTAAGCTCTGGTAATACAAAGAAAGAAAAAAGACAGACTTTGCTCTCAAGTTTAAAATGGGGAAGACAACATATAAACAACTATGAAGCTACATATTTATAGACAGGAAACATTTCAAAATAAAGAAGAAAGTGAGAGCACTAGAGTTAAAGAGCATTTGGAAAGCCTTCCTCATTAAGCTGGGATTTTAGCTGGGACTCAAAGGAAGCCAGGGAAGGTAGGAAAATGATGAAGGTGAGGATTAGAGTATTTTAAGCAAACACATAACTAATTCAGAAAAATCATGGACTAGAACCTGGTTGTCACTTTCCAGTCCAATGCTATGAACTGGCTCTTAAAGACTAGGAAGAATTTGAATAGGAGCAGGAGAGAATAAGGGAAAGTATGGAAGGAAGGAGAAGTGGGATGAACAAATAGAGAATAATGAGGGGCATTGCCTCATCTGAAAAGGGGCAATGGGGATTGTCCAGTGAAAAGGTTTAAGTTGTGCTACTAAAAAATGCAGGGGTGGTCATTTCACACTAAATTGTTATGAGGTTGGGTAGAAAGAAAACTGATTTGTGCGTGTTGTAAATCTTTTTCCACAAACCTCTTCAATTTAGTCTGAAAGTAAGATTTAGACAGTTCTTCCCTATTCATTCAACACCATCTCCATGCATCATTTTCACTGCTGTCTATTTTCATGACACTCAGAGACCTGAAGAGAAGGAATCCAGAATCATAAATTTAGTTTCCTTTCCAGGCAAAATCTTTTTTTTAAAATTCACTTCTCAACTATTGTCTTCATTCTATCATTTGTAACTGCCTTCTGCAGCTTTTTTGTCAAATGCCCACGTAGATAGCATGAAAGCAGAAAGCTGAGCAGAGTTAACAAAGGAGCACTCCATAATGTGACCTTTCAAATACACATGGCCACTTTTTTTTTTGCCTTTCTCTCATTCATTTACCTAAAAGACATTTTCAACTTCACATTTTATTTAGTTATGGACATTCTTTTCATCTTCTCTTCCTCTTCTCTCTCTGTCTCTCTGACTGTCCATTTCTCTGTTTCTGTCTCTGCCTCTTTGTCTTTGAATCTGTTTCTGCCTCTGCTTCTCTCTGTCTTTGCTCTGTTTCTTTCTGTCTCTCCTCAATCTCTCTCTGTGTGTCCCTGTTTCTGTCTCTCCATCTCTGTTAGGTTCTGTAATGTTTCAGGGTGTGATGCAACCAGTTCAGAGTCATTTATCAAAAAGAGCAACTAGAGGATTTCATTATCTATTTGTTGTTCAGTCATTTTCAGTTATTTCCAGCTCTTCATGACCACATTTGGGGTTTCTTTTGGAAAAGATATTGGAATGGTTTGCCATTTCCTTCTCTGGCTCTTTTTACAGATGAGGAAACTGAGGCAGACAGGATGAAGCAAAGGGACCAGAGTCCTACAACTAGTAAGAATCTGACTTTGGATTTGAACTCAGTATTTTTCTCCCCTGACTGCAGGTATAGTGCTTTATGTGCTGTGCCTCCTAGCTGGAAGACACTTCATTTAAATTTGTTCTACATATTTATATAGAAATTGTCTGAATTTGTTTAAATGCAGTGTAGTTATAATCTTTTCCAACTTTCCCATTAAATGGATAAGGAAAGTATAAAGAAATGGTCCTTTAATTCCCTTTTTTTTTTACTACAACCCAGTAGGGTCTCTTATTTCTATCTGTGATGCTAGCCCTGCTTATTGATCTCGGGTCATTTTTGAGTCAATGCAATAATGTAAGAAACTCATGCTTCAGAAGGAAGTTGGACCATTTTCAGACTGTAATTTATTGTTACTAGGGCCAGATGCACCCAGATTATTTTTCATCTTAAATCTCTTATTGTCCACATTAAGGGGGTTAGTTTGGTAGAGTAGATGAAGTAGTGGATCCTGAATCAGAGGATTGAGGTTCAAATTTTATCTTTGATGCTATCTATTTGCAGGACCTTAAACAAGTTATTGAACACCACTGGGGTCTCAGTTTCCTCCTCTGTAAATGAAGGGATTGGATTATGGCCTTTGGGGTCCTTTCCATCTCTAATTGTATGGTCTCTGACTTCTGTCTGCCTATGTGTCCACCCTGTGGCAGATTGCTCTGCTAGATTCCTCCACTAGCCATATCTAAATTTCATTAATGACCCTTTCTCCCTTTATTCTGAGTTTCTTTCCCTCAAAATCAGCACATCTGTTAAAGACACCACAATCTTAACAGTCTGAGGCTCACAATCTCATTATTTTCTTCAACTTCCCATTCATCCTATATATACACTCTTTTACCAGACACCTCTAGTATATGTCTTTTCTCTCTACTCAGAGCCACCCTAGGTTAGGTTCATATAATTTCTCACCTGGCCTATTTCATCCACGTCATAATGGCGTGCTGCATCTCTCCCCACTCCAATCCATTTTCCCAAGATCTTAATATTTATTAAAATGGACAATTTTAGTGTTTTAAGCCTCATATTCAAGAAAATTAAAACAACTGACATACAGAGGTTACCGTGGGGAAGAAAGGGCCTTCTCATGACTCTAGTTGAATCCTTCTTAAAGATCTTTTCCTACATCTCTGAAATGAAGCAACCAGCATCCTGCATTTGGGTGGCAATCAGTAGAAGTCAGTCTTTAAACTGATTTTTAGAAAATGCAAGTCTGATCAGGTCATCCCCTATTAAATGAGCTCCAGTGAATATTTATTATTTCCAGGAAAAATATAAGCTTTAGATGCTTGACATCTAAAGCATTTACAACTTGATTCCTCTCTCTTCTTGTCATACTTAACTCCTTTCCATGTACTCTACAGTCTAGCTTACTGCCTTACTTTGTGTCTCCAGTCTCTCTTCTTCTGCATTGATTATTCCTCAGGCTTTTCCCTCTAAACTTCCACCTTTTAGTTTCCTTGGCTTCCTTCAAGTTGCTGCTCAAATTCCATATTTTTAGGAGGCTACTGGTGCCTTCAACTTCCAGAAAACTTTTATCTACTTTGCAAATATAGCCACCTAACATTTATGCGTTATCTCTCCCACAAGAATTGTATGTTCCTTGAGGGAAGGGCATGTTTTGGTCTTTCTTTGTATCACAAGCACTTAGCACCAGGATTGTCTGGTTGTGAGAGCATAATAAATGCTTGCTGACTGACTTACTAGGGAAACCGTTGGGTGGTGCAGTAGATGAAGGAATGGGCTTAGAGTCAGGAAAAACTGAATTCAAATCCAGCCTCAGATGTGCATTAGCTTAAGCTGTTTCAGTTTCCTCAACTGTAAAATGAGTATAATACTAGCACCTACCTCGCATGGATGCTGTGAGGATCAAATCTGGAAAGGGCTCAGCACAATGGTTGACTCAAAGGAGGTACTTTACAAATTTAGGCTATCATTATTATGACTGATTTCATCCACAGCTGGCACAGTGCCTGATAAGTAATATGTATCCCTTTAGGAAGAATCCAATAGTTCTCTACTTCAGTACCTTTCCACTAAATATTAGGCATTCATTCTTTGGGTGTTATTTTTCTGACTACACTGCATGGCTCATGAAGAGATTTTGATTTCCCCACCAACTTTTAGTGTCAGTTTGCCCATAAGCAGAAATGGCTCCAAGGTCTAGTTCTAAAATCTTCAGTTTCATAAAGTACCTTTTATTTGACCCAAAATTAGTTGCCTTCTTAGTTATTTCATATGTCTGTTTCAAAGCATGAAGTCCCTTCTAGAATTCTCTATTATTATAGAACCTACAATTCTCGTAATTCACAGCATGGATAAATGCCTTTAGAAAAAAGGTGGGAAATCCTCCCTTCTACTTATGTCTATAGCTCTCTGATGAGAATACAGGAGAATCTCAAAATCCCAACTCACATGAGCAATATTTTTGCTTTTTCTTGAATAGATAGACATTGCTGAAACCTAACTGAAGTGCCAGTCAGAACAGACAATTTACCAGCAGACAACATAGTGGCTTTGATCCTTCTGAAAATGTGGCTAAAAATAGATGTCTTCACCAGGGCCATCATCAGACAACCGTTCCACCCAACAGTCTTTTTAAACATTTAGGATTGTCAGTAAAGGATTTTTTTTTCCTGAGAGGGAAGTGGGAGAGTGATAGAGATAAGGTAAAGCTCAGAAATAAATATATTTTAGAATACCTGTAATTTTTTTAATTTAAAATTTTGTTATTTCAAACTACATTTTAGGTATTATTTGCTTTGCAAAGAAAATACTGTTTCCTTTTATTTCATTTAAATAACATTCATTACATGATCAGTGAATATAAGATTTTAAATGATTAAGATTCAAGGTGGTACATTTTAAATATCACTGATCTGAATTAAAATCCTTCCATTCTTTATTGATTACCTGTGTGACTTTGGGCATATCAAAAGTAAAGTTTGCCCTTTCTAGGCTTCAGTTTCCCTAATATGTAGAATCAAGAGGATAGGACTGGATGACCTCTAAGATCACTTTAGCTCTTAATCTATGGTCCTATATTCTTATAACTCTAATGGTCATGGCTTGTGATACTGTTCTCAGGTTCAATGAAAATTATTTTTAGTTTTGGCTTATTTAGGAAAAAAAATAAAAAGGGATTTCATCACATTTGGACCTTTGTGTCATTCTTTCTACTCTCAAGTAAATTCAGTTGATTTAAATGAGTTTTAAATGTACTTTCCTGTTATATATTTTTCAGTAGTGGAAGTCAGGGCCAAAGACCAAGAGTCAGGGGAATGGAACATAGATTTGAAGGGCTTTTAAAGACCATCTTGTGTAGGTCTTATATTTTTTTCAGTTGAAGATATTGAGAACAAAATTATTAAGTAAATTCCCTTAGATTATAGTAGGAAGTGGCTGAGGTGGAGATTCAAACTCACATCTTCTGACTCCAAATCCAAGTCCATTGTATCATATTGTGTCACTGTATTAGGGGTAAGATGTTCGACTAAAAACAAGAATTTGGAAGTATAAAATGGACTTATACCTTTAAGTCAAGGGGACTGGTATCAGAAGCCTTGGACAAAATAAGCTAAAGGTAAGCAATGTGATAGATTTTTTTGTGTGCAATCATATAAAACATTTTCCATATTAGTCATTTGTGGAAGAGATCTCAAAGAAAGAAAGAAAAAAGAAGAAAGAAAGTGCATTTAGATTCTACTAGTTCTTTCTCATTAGGGAGATGGCATTTTTCATCATGAGTCTAGGGTTGTCTTTTGGACCAATGCATTGCTGAGAATAACTTGGATGTTCACAGTTATTCAGAAAAAAAATATTTCTGTCACTGGGTATGATGTTCTGCTTACTTCTCTGTGCATCAGTTCATGAAAGTCTTTCCATCTTTTTCTGAAATCATCTTACTTCTCATTTCTTATAGCACAATAATATTTTATCAAAATCACATATTATATAACTTGTCTAGCCATTTCCCAATTGATGAACAACAACTCAATTTTTAAATTCTTTTCTACCACAAAAGGAGCTGCAACAATTTTTTTTTTGTAAAAATAATTTCTTCCTCCAACTCACATTAAAAAATAATCTCTTTGGATTACAGATCTGCTATTGTTGGATCAGGGATATGCACAATTTTAGAGCCCTTTGGGAATAGTTCCAAATTACTCTTCAGAATGGTTCAATCAGATCACAACTGTACAATATGCCAGTGTCCCAATTTTCCCATATGCTCTCCAATATTTATCATTTTCCTTTTCTCTCATATTGGCTAATCTGATAGGTATGAGGTGGTATCCCAGAATAGTTTAAATTCACATTTCTCTAATCAAGAGTGATTTAGGACATTTTTTATATGACTAGATAGTGTTGATTTCTTCATCTGAAAACTGCTTGTTCATATACTTTGATCATTTATCAGTTGGAGAATGATATTTTTTACAAATTTGACTCAGTTCTCTATATACTTAAGAATGAGATCACTATCAGAGATACTTACTATAACATTGTTTTCCTCCAGCTCTCAGCTTTTCCTTTAATTTGGTTGCATTGATTTTAATTTGTGCAAAATCTTTTTTAATTTAATATAATCAAAATTATACATTTTACATCCTATAATGCACTCTGTCTCTTGTTTGGCCATAAATTCTTCCCTTATTTATAGTTCTGACAGGTAAACTATTCCATGTTTCCCTAAATTGCTTATTGTATTACCCTTTATGTCCAAGTCATGTACCTAACTTAATCTTATCTCGGCATGCAGTATGAGATATTGGTATATCCCCAGTCACTGCCATACTATTTTCTAATTTTCTCACTAGTTTTTGTCAAATAGTGAATTTTTATCCCCAAAGCTTGGATCTTTTGTTTTACAAAACACTAAATTACTATGGTCATTTCTTACTAGGTATTATGTACCTAATCTATTTCACTTATGCACTGCTGTATTTTTTAGCCAGTACTAGATTGCTTTGGTGATTACCACCTTTGATATACACTTGGAGATATGGCACTCTTAGGCCACCTTCTTTTACATTTTTTCATTGATTTCCTTCATATTTTTGATCTTTTGTTCTTCCAGATGAACTTTTAAAATTACTTTTTCTAGCTCTATAAAATAAATTTGGAGCAGTTTGATTATTGTGGCAATGAATGAGTAGATTAATTTAGGCAAAATTGTAATTTTTAGTATACTGGCTCAGCCTTCCCAGGAGCAATTTATATTTTCTCAATTCTCTAGATGTGAAAAATGTTTTATAATTGAATTCATACAGTTTATGGTTGTTTCTTTGCAGGTAAACTGCCAAACATTTGAAACTTTCTCCCTTTAATTTAAATGGAATGTCTTTTTCTATTCATTGCTGCTAGGCTTTGTTGGTTTTATATATATGTAAATGTCAATGATTTATGTGGGTTTATTTTATTTTTTGCAATTTTGCTAAGTTGTTAATTATTTCAACTAATTTGATAGTTGATTCCCTAGGATCCTCTAAGTATACCGTTATATTATCTGTAAAGAGTGATAGTTTTGTTTCGTCATTGCTTATGCTAATTCCTTCAATTTTTTTTGTTTTCTCATTAGTATAGGTAGTATTTCTAGTACAATGATGAATTTTAGCTGTGATAATGAGCATCCTTTTTTCACTTCTGATCTTATTGGGAAGTCTTTTAGCTTGTCCTCAATAGAGATAATACTTGCTGATGATTTCTGATAGATACCACTTATTTTAATTAAATCACCATTTATTCCTATGTTCTCTTATTTTTTTTTTTAATTTTTAAAAATTTTTTTTAACCCTTACCTTCCGTCTTGGAGCCAATTGGCTCCAAGGCATAAGAGTGGTAAGGGTAGGCAATGGGGGTCAAGTGACTTGCCCAGGGTCACACAGTTGAGAAGTGTCTGAGGCCAGATTTGAACCTAGGACCTCCCGTCTCTAGGCCTGGCTCTCAATCCACTGAGCTACCCAGCTGCCCCCCTGTTCTCTTATTTTTAATATGAATGAGTATTGTATTTTGTCAAAAGCTTTATCTGCATCTATTGAGATAATCATGATTTATGTTGTCTTTGTGATTGATAGGTTCAATTTCACTAATAGTTTTCCTAATATTGAGCTAGCGTTGCATTCCTTATATAAATCCTGCCAGTTTATAGTGAATGATTTTTGTGATATTTTGCTATAATCTCTTTATTAATATTATTTAAATTTTTTTTTGCATTAGTACTGGCTTATAGTTTTCTTTCTCTGCTTTTGCTTTTTCTAGTATTGGTATCAGTACCATATTTGTATCATACAGAAATCTAGTATAACTCCTTCTTTGCTTATTTTTCCAAATAGTTTAGATAGTATTGGGATTAACTGTTTTTAAAATGTTTGTTAGGATTCATTTCTGAATCCATATGAACCTAGAGATTTTTTTTCTTGGGGAGCTCATTGATGACTTATTTAATTTCTTTTTCTAAGATGGGATGGCTTAATTATTTTATTTCCTCTTCTGTTAATCTGCATAGTTTATATTTTTGTAAATATTCATAAATTTCCCTTAGATTATTAAATTTATGGGCATATAATTGGGTAAAAAATTTCTAATAATTGCTTTAACTTCCTCTTTACTGGTGGTGAATTCATCCTTTTCATTTTTGATACTAGTAATTTGCTTTTCTTCTTTTCTTCTTAGATCAAATTAACTCATGATTTATCTCTTTCATAGTTTTAAAAAATAAAACTAGCTTTTTGCTTTATCTATCAGTTCAAAGTTTTTCTTACTTTAATTTTATTAATCTTATCTTTGATTTTCAAGATTTCCAATTTTGTGCTTAACTGAAGTTTTTAATTTAATTTAATTTAATACCTGGGGGCTGCCTTGCTGCTGGCTTTCCACAAGAGTAGGGCCTCTGCTGCCGACTTACCCAGTGGGGGCCTTGCTTACAGCCTATAGTCAGGGCAGCACTCCACTGCAGGAGAAGGTCTGGTTGAGCTGTCTTTGCTCTCTTATACTGTGGCCTAGCTTGTTGCTGTGTGGCTGGGGCCTTTCCCTCTCTATAGTCTGCCCTTGCTGGGTCACCCACTCTGGATTGTGCCCCTCTTCCAGCCCAGGGAGAGCCGCTAATTCTACAGGCTTTTCAAGGTTGGAAAACTGCTTCATTGCTTCAAAATTCAGCTGTCTTGCCTGCTCTGTAAGCTTAGAGGCTCATCCCTCAGGGCCTCAGCTTCCTTATCTGTAAACTGAGGAAGTTGGCCTAGATTGCCTCTAAGGTGACTTCTAGCTCTAATTCTATGATCCGGGACTCTTATTGCATGCTTCTATGATCAGCATTTTAAAAATCAAGTTAAACGGATATAACCCTTCCTTAGGCAGAGCTTACAAAAAACAGACACTAAAGTAGGCAGTGTTGTGAGGACCTAAGTCACAGACACAAGCGACAAAGGGTCCAGGCTTTGCAGAAGTGCTGGGAGCCTTTTTTTTTTTTTCAATTCTACTGTAGAGCTAAGAGGCAAAAGAGTAGACAGTAAGAATTTTGCTGACTTCATTTTAATTCCCTTCAAAAGAGTTCCACTGAGGGTTAAGGAAAAATTCTATAATCTTAGCCCCTGGCTGAAAAAGATATAATAGAAAAGACTATTAAAAATTGTCATTTAAATCAGCTGAATTTACTTGGGAGTAGGAAGAATGACACTGAGGTCCAAATGTGATGAAATCCCTTTTAATTTATCTGCTTAATTAAGTCAAAACTAAAAATAATCCTCATTGAACATGAGAACAATAAATTTACATAAACTTCTAGTGGTAACAAAAATTCATTAATAATGAAAACTTTTTTCTAGAATAAATGAGACCCAATAAAATGTGTGACAGAAGTTCTCTAAGAACTTTAGAAAAACACAACACATAATGTATTCAGAACACAGAAATATAGCAATGCTCTGAAAAAGCAAGAGTTCTGTTGACAAAATGGAGAGGTTATGGTGATCTCCAAATTTAGGCAAGCTCATCAGCCTATCACTGTGAGAATTATAGAAAAGATATTCATTCTCCTTGTAGTCAAAGTCATTTATGAAATAAAGATTGTTTTCAGTCTAAATACTTCTATTCTTCACTTAAAGCCCTGGCCTGTGTTTATTTAAACACCAAGACACTGACATATTCTCTTATTTGAAGGTTACTTACACAGTAATCTCAATTATTAGGAATATGGCCAAAAAATCAGGAAGTTAAAATAACAAAAAAAATTCTCCAAAGAATCTTAAGCCCTTGAGCTTCTTAAAATAGGTAGGGACTTATTTACTGCAGAAAAAGAGAGGCTCTGCCTTAGTCAGACCACATCTCGAGAATTCTGTTCAGTCCCTAGCATTCCATTTTAGGAATAACACATATACTGGAGAATATCCAAAGAAGGAGCTAATCAGAATGTGGAAGGGACTAAAAGTCTTTCTTTAAAATTAGAAGAGTTACCTGATCAATTTGAACTGATTAAGGTGTAGAATCTTTGCTTAAGACTGTATTTTATTGATCAAGATTAGTAGATAGACTGGGCTTGTATCTCAGTTAGGTATGAATTGGTTGGTTTGGACTGTTTTGAATCAATACTATCCCTGTCTTCTGGTCTATAAAAACTATGGAGTGGGTGACTAACATGAGCCTTTTTGTTCTTTTGCCTTTTTTTATGAAAGACCAGAGAGCAGCAGAACTAAAAGTACTTCTGGGTCTTTTTGGACGTAGGGAAAAGGGACATGTACAGGACCACCAATGGCTACCTTGGGGCAGACTGGCATGGAAGTTGTATGCACTCACTTGAGTGGTCAGAAGAGAGAATTTCTTATCATCTAGTAATAGAATTCAGCCTTTGAGATAAGGCAGGTTGGGAGATGGTAGTAGTTGCATTCCTTAAGGAACTGAATCTCAACTTCATGGGGAACAGAAAATTGTATACACCCCCCCTTTTTCCTAGAGGAATAGAAAGAGGATAAAACAATAATATGGGGAATCTCCATCTAATAGAATGAATTGTTCATATGGCATCAGTCTCTTGAAGCCCCAAGTTTGTTCCCCTTCTGAAGGGAGTAGAGGGTGCTATTATAGGAGATATTCTATGACTTGTGGGCAAAAACAGGAAAGGCAAGATAATTATATAGATCATTAAGGGGTTACTCTACACATATAATCCTTTACGTATTTTTTTGTATTTTTTCATGGGCTAGAATAAAACATTATTAGATAGTCAATATGCATTGATATCTTTTGCTTCCAACAAATAAATAAAGATAAAATAAATGAAGTAAAACTTAAAATCAATCAATCAATCAATCAATTTTAATAAATAGAATCTGGGGAATGTTTTGCCCACAACTGTGGAGACATAGACAGAGGCTATATTCTGCATCCATGCTGAAATTTCCCAATAGGAACTCTGTGTTAAAAAAAGTTAAAAAACAGAAACAAAAACTTTGAGAACTCTTCCCTCAATTTGAGCCCAACCACAGTAATGTCTGTCTGTCTGTCTGTCTGTCTGTCTGTCTCTATCTATCTATCTCTCTATCTATGTCTATCTGTCTGTATATTATATGTATATGTGCATGTATATATATGCAGACATGTTTACATATATACATTTATATGGATTGGTTAAAGAAATTAAAAATGTTTACTTAGAAAGAGAGAAGATTCAAGGGAGATGTGATAGGCTATTTTTGAATAATTGGAAAGGTATGTAATAGAGAAATTAAAACTGTTCTTCTTGGTCCCAGAATACAGAACTAGGAATAATGGTTAGAAGTCACAGACACAGATTTTGATTTGATGTGTGGAGAAATGTCCTAAGAATTAGAGGTAGCATGGTGCTGTGAATTGATATGACCATTCTGTAGAGCAATTTGGTTCTATGGGCCATAAATCTGTGCCTGCCTTTTGACCTAGCAATACCACTACTAGGTATATTCCAAAGAGATAAAGGATATGGGAAAAGGGCCTACTTGTACAACAATATTTATAGCTGCTCTTTTTGTGGTAGCAAAGAAGTGGAAATTGAAGGGATGTCCATCAGTTGGAGGATGGCTAAACAAGTTATGGTACATGATTGAAATGAAATACTATTATGCCATAAGAAATGTCAAGCAAGATGATTATAAAAATACCTGGATTTATATGAAGTGATGCAAAGTGAAGTGAGAAGAACTAGGAAAATATTATTCATGGTAACAACAATAAAGTATGATGATCATCTGTGAATAGCAACTACTATCGGCAATGCTAGAATCCAGTACAACTTTAAGAGATTCATCATGAAAAAGGCTATCTACTACATGGAACTGATGGAGTCTGAAAGCAAATTGAAGCATACCATTTTTCATCTTATTTCCTCCATGAAATTTTCTCTAGTGTAAGCAATATGTGTCTACTTTCACAACATGTTGAACATGGAAATATGTATTATGTGAAAACACAAGTATAACCCATGTCATATTTCCTGCTGTCTTGGGGACATGGGATGAAAGGACATAATGTGGACTGCAAAATGTCAGAAAATGATTATTAAAAATTGTATGCCTGGATAGGGCAGAGAAGAGTGGGAATATTACTTCTTTATGTCTAGGATATATGCCTCTCTTAGTACACTCCAAGTTTACATATGTTTTTTGGTTGTCTCATCACAACATTGACTCACATTACATTTGTAGTCCAGCAAAATCACCATACATTTTTCATACAAATCATTGTTTAACAATCTATCTCCCATCTTGTACTTATAAGATCATTTTTTGAACCTATATGACTATATTTATTATTAAATATCATTTATTAGATTTCATCCAATGTTCTATACTGTTTAGATCTCTTTGGATTCTGACTCTTGTCAAAGTCCATATTTTCCCTCATCTTGGTGAAATATACAAGTCTGATAAGGATGCTGTTTATTTTCTTTTTGTAGAAGAGCCATTGATGAAAATTTTAAAATGATACAAAGCTAAACAGTGATCCCTGGGGAACTCTATTGGAGAGACTGTCTTCAGAGTTGATATCAGATCATTCAGCCAATTCCAAATCTCTTATCCCACACTAATCTGGACTGCATTTCTCCATTTTTGCTACAAGCAAAGAATGAGGTACTTTATTAAATCTTTTATAAATCTAGATAAACTACAATTGCAACCTTTCCTGGATTTACCAGTTTTGTAACATTTAAAAAGAGGAAATGAAGTTAGTTTAATCTAACTTGTGCTTGTTGAATTCATGTTGGTTCTTGTGATTACTGCTTCTTTTTCTAAATATTAATTAACCACTGCATCAATGACATATTCTAAGTTTTTCCATGAATTAAAGTCAAACTCATTGGCCTGTGGTTTATAAGTTTCTTTCTCTCATTTTTTGAAAACTATTGTTGGAAATTGGCCCAACATTTGCCTTTTTCCAATCTCAGAAGTACCTTTTCAGTTTTTCATTTATTTATCTGTCTGTTTATCTATCTATCTATCTATCTATCTATCTATCTATCTATCTATCTATTTATATTTTTAAAAGTAGTAGCTCATTACCATTTGTACTTTATTTCCTCCATGAATTTTCTAGGGTATGCAATATGTGTCTTCTTTCACAATATGATGAACAGGGAAATGGGTATTTATAATAATGCATGTATAGTCTATATCATGTCACCTGTCTTCTTGGGGAGCGGGAGAGGTGGCAGAGAAAGAAAGAATACAGATTGCAAAATATCAGAAAATGAATATTAAAAATTATATTGACATGTAATCTGGAAGAAATAAAAATGTATTTAATAAAAACATAGTTTTGAAATGTTTAAGAAAATAAATAAAATTTAATATAACAGAAAAAAAGTTGTTCATGTGGGTCTCCTGACTTCAAATCAATAGGACAACTAAGTGTTAACTTACTAGGTTCCTTTATTCTGAATATCAACATAATACTCAATCATTTATGTCTTGTCCTTCTTAAGTCCAAAGACACAAAGTCTCCATGACAAGGAAAACAATTGCAAAATAAAAATTGAGCAGTTCTGCATTTTTTGGGTCATCAATTACCATTAACTCATCTATTATAAGATCTGTTCTAAGTGCTAATCCTTCCCCCACCTTGATTCTCCTTCTTCCCATAATGTAGCTAAAAATCCCTTTTGTCTCTTTGCCTTTCTTTGCAGCCATATTGCACTGTTCTTGAAGGCTATGCCACACTTTTGTATTTATTTCCTATTGCTTGCCTTTGGAATCATTTAAAAATTTAAGTAGGTTATCAAATTCCCAGTGCTACCCCATTAATTGCTTCAAACAATTACCCCTTTCTCCCTCAACAGAATTTTTGCTCTTCATTTACAAAATTTTATTCTTGAAAGTTTCTCCTTCCTCCTGGTCTGTCTTTTCCTAGAGATCCTGAGACAGAGAGATAAGGTGACTTATGAGAGATAATGTTAGTGTCTGAGGTAGGATCCATGCTCATGTAATCTTGCCTCTAATTCCAGTGCTCATACTCTACGCCACTATATACTTTTCTATTATTGTATACCCCAATTTGGGGTGTTATCTTTGAACCTTACTTCCTTTTAACTGTTTTGAGATTTTTAGGGTTTTTATTCCTGAAGATGTGTTAACATCTTTACAATGCGTTAAAGGTCCTCTGACTTTACTAGTTATGGAACTATCAGCAAATCATTTAATCTTCACGTATGTCAGGTAACTATCAGAAGTTTTCAACAAAATCTTGGCTTCATCTATTCATTAAAGAAGTGGTAATTAAGCATGGAATGTGCTCCAGTCACTGGGGATACAGGACAAACAAAATAAAACAAAACATTCTCTGCCCTCAAGGAACTTAACATTCTATTGGACATGGACAGGTTGAAATTTGTATGGTGGAAGGGATTTCCATACCAAGAGTTCCCCAAGCTGATGAAATCACTGCTCATTTTTGTATTATTTATATATACAGACACAGAACATGATTATGTAAGCAGTCTTCAAATAGAAGCTATTATATACACAAAATATAATTTAAAAAAAAGAAAAAAGACATAGACAAAAATCTTTTCATTGATACAGAAGTTTCTCTTCCTAAGCAATAAAACACAACTACTAGTTTTCTGGGGTGGGGATGGGGAACATGAAATGGGGCATTTCTTTACTCAAAGTACATCTTATGCCAGTGCAATACTCTGATTTATCAGATTTGGATCCATTTGAGAAGCATCTTGCTACTCTAGGGCATCTTATAAAGATAACACATTATATAGTGTCAATCATAATTTCTTGAAAAGCAGAGAAGATGACTAGTCATGCAGCAAAGAAATGTTCTTCATTGAATTTGTGATGGGGTAGAGGGAGAAGAACAGCTCTAATTATTGAGGGATGGGGGAAGGCAGGCATCTCAGAGAAGTCTAGCATATCTAGGAGCTCCAATCTAGGGTATGTCAAATCTTGACAATAATAATGGGATTGCTTTAGAAAGAAAATCAATATGACAAGTGACTCATTTGATATTGTAAGCTGCATATTCATGAAATTCCTCTATGATACAGTAAATATATTTCATATAGTAAAGTAAAGTATATTATTCTTCCACTGACAAAAAAAGCAGAGTTAGCAATCATTATCTTATACAAAGTTAAAACTAAAAGAGATATAATTAAAAGAGATAAACAGGAAAACTACATGATGTTAAAAGGTTCCATAGACAATGAACCATTATTAATATTGAATGTATATGCACCAAAAATGTTATAGAATCAAAATTTCTAAAAGAAAAGCTAAAGGAGTTACATGTGGAAATAGATGATAAAATTATAATAGTGGTGAATTTCAACTTTATGTTCTCTGACCAGATAAATTTAACCAAAAAATAAATAAGTCATGGAGATAAGACAAATCTTAGATAAGGTAGGTATTTGGAGAGAACTGAACGTGAATAGAAAGGAATATGCCTTTATCTTAGTGGTACATGGTACTTTTACAATTAATCATACATAAAGTCACAAAATCTTTATAGTTAAATACAGGAAAACAGAAATACTAAATGCTCCGTTTTCAGATCATAATGTAATACAATTAAGATTAATAAGGGAACATGGAAAGTAGAATATAAATTAATTAGAGACTAAATAACAATTTTAAAGAATGGATGAGTTAAAGAACATAGAAATAATAATTTTATTAAAGAAAATTATGAAAATGAGACAACATACCAAAACTTATGCAGTAGCACAGAAGAAATGAGAAACAAGATGATCACAAAAACATGGAATGCGAAGTGAATAAATAAGATAGACAGCATTGTGAGATGTGAAATGCATAATTTTGAAGACATTAAATTAGAAAGTTTTTTTGACAAATAAAATTAATGTAGCCCAGATCAGAAATAAAGCAATAAATTGGGAATATGTTTTATAAATAGCTTCTCAGATGGAATGTCCTATATCCAAAATGTAAACAGAATTTTGTCAAACATATGAGAAATATGAGCCATTCCAACAAACAAATGATTAACAGGTATGAACAGTTTGGGGATGAAGTTTTGGGATATATAACATTGAAAAAATTGCTCTAAATCATTATTGATTAAAACATCTTTATTTATTATAGAAATGCAAATCAAAATAATTCTGAGATACCTTTTTATCAGATGAATTAAATGATAAAAAAGCTAAAATGATAAAAGGGCAGAATTATAAATGTTGGAGAGGATGTGGGAAAGTGTGGACACATACATTATTGGTGGAACTTTGAACTGATCTAACCATCTTGTAGAGCAATCAGAAATTATGATCAAAGTTATAAAAGTGTGTATGCCATCTGACCCAGTAATACCACTATTACATTTATTTCCTAAGGTGATCAAGGAAAAAGGAGAAGAGACTACATGTTATAGAATATTTGTAGCTGTTCTTTTTGTGGTGGTAAAGAACTAGAAACTGAAGGGATATTTATCAATCCAGGAGTGTCTGAACATGTTGTGGTATATGATTGAATATGGAATACTATTGTGCTATAAGAAATGTCAAACAAGATGATCACAGAAGAAACCGGAAAGATTTATATAAAGTGATGCAAGATGAAATAAACAGAACCAGGAGAATGTTGTACATAGTAACAACAATAATGTATGGTGATCAGCTGAGACTTAACTATTATTAATGAGGCTATGATCCAGGATATCTCCAAGGGATTTATGATGAAAAAGGATATCCACCACCATAAAAGGAAAAGATAGAGTCCAAATGCAGATGGAAATACATAATTTTTCACTTTATTTCCTCTGTAAATTTTTTCTAATGTAAGCAATACATTAGATTATATATATTATATATTATATTATTAATACACTCACAACATGTTGAACATGGAAATATATAATATATGTACAATATTTATCATATTTCCAGTCATTTTGGGGAAGGGAAAAGGGTGGGAGGGAGGGGAAAAATGAGTCATAGATTTTTGGAAATAACTAACATGAGATTTGTTTCTCTTGGATAATCATATTTGTTGCATATTTATAATAAATCATATGGATTATATTATTGTTATGTTACATATAAAGTTAATTAAAAATAATTTCAAAAAACTATCTGGTACTTTCTAAGAAACAGGAAAGTAGATCAGTGGAATAGAATAAAGATAGAACAAACAGTTATAAAAGAATATATTAATCTTGTGTTTGGCAAAAGTAAAGATCCAAGTTTTTGGAATAACAATACACTATTTGGTAAACAATATGAGGAAAATTGGAAAGCAGTCTGGCAAAAACTATTGTATATACAAAAAACTATTGTATATACAAAAACTATTGTATATAACAATATTTTGCACCATTTTCCAAAAGATCAAAATGGATACATGACCTAGTCAAAAGGGAGATATGGATAGGAGAATTTATGAGTAAATGAGATAGAAAACATTGTGAGAAATGCAATGGATAATTTTAAATATAAGTTAAAAGTTTTTGTACCAATAAAACTAAAACAGTCAAGATTAGAAGGAAAACAACAATATATTGGGAAAGAATGTATGCATTTTTTCAGATACAGGTCTCACATCTAAAATATGTAGAGAACTTTGTCAAATATATAAGAATATGAGCAATTCCTTGATTGATAACTGGTCAAAAGATATGAACAGATAGTTTTTAGATGAAGAAATCAAAGTTATGGATTATATATGAAAAATTCTCTGTCACAATTAATTAGAGAAATGCAAGTCAAAACAACTCTGAGATATTTCACATGTAAGAAATGACAAATAGGTTAACAAGGTATGACCGCTGTACCTGCTACAGTTATTTAAGCCATATGTGAAACTGGATGGTTGGTGGACACCAAATTAAGAGAGCAGCCCTGAAAAGAGCTCAGCAAATCCTCCTCCCAGAGATACTAGTCTTCACTGAACACTGTGTACATCCTCTACACCATCTAGGCAGGCATGCTAAACCAGGTTGAAGATCACCAACTGGCTTCCAAACCATTGGTAGACTTGGTGTAGACCCTGACATATAAAGACTTCCCATGGCATGAGTTGGTGAAAATGTGCAGAGGTAGGAGATAGATATGCCATACCTATCAATTAAACAACAAACATTTTTATGTACCTATTTTATCTCAATTATTGTATTAGACTCTGGGAATGCAAAGACAAAAAAAAATGATACTATCCCTTTCCCGTAGGAGCTTATATTCTTTTGGGGGAAACAATTTGTACAGATATAAATACATTATGAAGCAATCAAAGAAGTACATATAAAACAATTTGTAATATTTGGGAATTGGACTAGATGATTTTTAAGGTTTCTTGCAGCTTTAATTCCTATGATCTTCATTTTAAAATATTTTTTCATTTAAATATTTTTGTTGATTTTACTGGGTTTTAGAAAAGATGAAAAGAAAAATGGAAGGAGATTTTTATTCATTTTTTTAAACTAGTGAAATTTGATTAGTGTCCTTCTGACTTTGAAAGGTAGAGTTTACAGGAGTTTTGGATTCTTAGAAATTCAAAATAATGAATCTGAAGCATAAACAATAATTATATAAGCAAATGAAATACCATCTCTTCCCTTTCTTTCCCTCCTGTCCTTTCCCCTTCTCTTCCCTTCCTTTCCTTTTCCTCCTCTCCCCTCAGCTTCTAGTTGCCCTTTTAGAAAAGTTAAATAATTCGATCAAATTCACTTGGAAAGACTAAGTAGAAGAAAAAAAGATTTGATCCCAGATTTTCTAGATGGCATAGTGCCAGACCTGGAGTCAGAAGTCTCATCTTCCTGATTTCAAATCTGGCTTCAGACCACTTACTAGCTGTGTGATCCTGGGCAAGCTACTTTACCCTGTTTGCCTTAGTTTCCTTATTTTTAAAATGAGCTGGGGAAGAAAATGGCAAACAACTTGGATATCTTTGCCAAGAAAGCCCCTCCTCCCAAATGGGGTTAAGAAGAGTTGGATACAACTGAACAACCTCCACCTCAAATCCATGGCTTTTGTTTCTGAGCCATGGGGCCATATATTATTGCCACAACTGTGTTTGTGATTAAATAAATAATTCCTTCTCCCTGGAGCAGGGTTGTTGGAGAAAATGGTGTGGGAAATATTGGTTGAATTGTGAAAGATTAATGTATTTCCTGTGTCTCAGTCTATCAACAGTTGCTCTTTAAATAATTAGCCTTGTGCATAGAAACTGAAACAGAAATATTGTGAATGAATATAATAATATCCTCACTAGAGACTTAAGCTGGAACATGCTTGCTGTCCATGATTTATCTGATAGTAAGCAAAGCCTAAACTAGACTTGTGGTTTCAGAGATAATACTGAACAGGTAATCAAATACTGAAAAAAGGTCCTGACCCTGTCTCTTTGAATGAATTGTTTAATATCCTGGTCTGGCTTAAACATTTTGGTAATGTAAATGTTGTGTGTCCTTTCTTTATTGTAATGGAAAAAACAAAACAAAACAAAATGAATGAGGGCATACTGAGAAAGTAATTTTATGGCAAATAAAAAGTTGTTTTTTCAGGGTTGCAGCTCACTGAGTGTGCTTTGTGCAGATTTCTGTGAAGATAAGTAATTGCTAATGTCATCTATAAAATAGAATGAGAACATCTGAGGCCAGTTTCTCATCTCAGCCATGTTTTTCAAAAGATGCAAGTCATTGTCGTGTCTTTTATTAGTCCCAAGGACGGTTGATTTCATTTAAGATGTTGTTTGTCTGCTGCAATCATCAACAGCTGATAACATCTCGCTCATTTTAAAAGCCATCCCCTAGTATTAATGTGCCTTTCACCATCCTGCTGAATATTTATATTTGATCAGAAGACACTGACATGCAGGTTTCTCTTGGTCCTGTTGGCTGGGATGTTTTAAGAAGTTATTTTCTATACCTTTCATATAAGAATCCATTTAATTCTAATCATATCCTTTGATAAATTCCCTTGGTTCATTTGATTCATTTTTATTAGAGTCCTTTCTCTTGAAATTTGTCAAAAAAGAGTGCTGAGAACTGGGTTCAATCCTAGCTCTGCTGCTTATTACTAAAGGCAAAGTCATTCATCTCCTGGACATCAGTTTCCTAAAGTGTAAAATGAGATGATTAGATTAGGTAGTCAGTAAGGTTTCCTGGTAACTATCTATATATTTATAATCTATCGGTCTTCTTATCAGTCAATGAGTCAACATTAAATGAATAAATAAATGAGAAAGTCTTTATTACTTACTATGTGCCAAGCATAGTGCTGAACACTGGGGATACAAAGGTGCCCACATTCTAATTGGAAAGACAATATGAAAATGTCTAGATATGTGCAAGATTTATTAAGAGGAGACTGAAGATATTTGAAAATGATCAGGTTTATTTTATTCAAAAGGCCAATATTTCCTGCAATAGGTACAAGGAGGCAAATTTGGAATGTGGAAAGGAAAGACTTTCTAATAATGCTGATTAAAATTTGAGTTGTTTCTAGACTAGAGGAGGTGGGGATTGTACTTATTAGAGATCTTCAAATAGTGGGTGACAATTTCTTGAGTATGCGGTAGGGGGATTTTTTTGTACGGTATAGATTGGATGAAATGCCTGCCAAGGTCCCTTCTAATTCTAAAATTCTGTTTCAGGGATTATATATGCATTAATAATGACTCATAAATATCATAAGTAGTCTATGAAAGAAAAAGGAGAACAAAGTGGGATAATAGAAAAAGCTCAGATAGAAATTCAAGGTATTTGAGTTTTGGTCCCAGCTCTGCCATTAGCTGGCTATATGATCTTGAACAAGTAACACTCTGAATGAGTCTCACTTTCCTTATTTACAAAATGAGGCTTTGATTGAATAATCTTTGGTGTTCCATACAGTTATGAAATTTTATGATTTATAGTTGTTCTGACATAGTAAAAACTATCTGTTCATATCTTTTGACCATTTATCAATTGGAAAATGACACATCTTTACAAATTTGGCTCAGTTCTCTACATACTTGAGAAATGAGGCCTTTACCAGAGATATTTGCTATAAAAGTTTTCTCTCAGCTTTCTGATTTTCCTTTAATCTTGGTTGCACTGGTGTTGTTTGTTTAAAACCCTTTTAATACAATCAAATTTATCCATTTTGCATCTTATTATACTCTCTGTCTCTTGTTTGGTCATAAATTCTTCTCTTAACCATAGATTTGGCAGGTAAACTATTCTATGCTCCCTAATTTTTTTGTGGATAAATTATATACCCATGTTGACTTTATCTTCTTATACAGTGTGAGATATTGACCTATCTTCAATTTTTTCCCCCAGTTTTTGTTTTCTAGTTTTCCTAACAGTTTTTGTCAGATAGTGAGCTCTAGTCCCCAAAGCTTGAATCTTTTGATTTCTCAAACATTAAATTACTATTTTTATTTATTATTAAGTATTGTGTACCTAATCTATTTCCAGTAGCAGATTGTTTCAATGATTATCACTTTGAAATGCAGTTTGAGAGACCCGGTATTCCTAGATTATTTTCCATAACATAATTTTCATTGATTTCTTTGATATCTTGACTGTTTGTTCTTCAAGATGAATTTCATTTTTTTCTAGATCTATAAGATAAATTTTGGGCAGTTTCATTGGTGTGGCAGGGAATAAGTAGAATAAGTTAGGTAGAATTGCCATTTTATTACATTTATTTAGCTCACCCATGAGCAATTAATATTTTTTTTACAATTATTTAGAGCTAACTTCATTTCTGCGAAAAGTGTTTTGTAATTATCTTTATATAGTTCCTGGATTTGTCTTCCTGGGCAGACTTATTTTATATTATCTAAAGGTAGTTTACATAGAATTTCTTTTTCTATCTTTTGCCACTGGAGTTTATTGGTAGTATATAGAAATGCTGATGACTTATGTGGATTTATTTATATCCTGCAACTTTGCTAAAGTTATTTCAAATAGTTTTATAGTTGATTCCCTAGGATTCTCTAAGTATAACATTATTTCACCTGCAAAGATTGATAGTTTTGCTTTTTCATTGCCTATTCTAATTCCTTCAAGTTCTTTTTCTTCTCTTATTGCTATAGATAGAATTTGAAGTACAGAATTGAATAGTAATAGTGATAATGGACATCATTGCTTCACCCTGACCTTATTGTAAAGTCTTCTACCTTTTCCCCATTACAAATATTGCTTGCTAATAGTTTTAGATTGACACTAATCATTTAAAGGAAAGTTCCATTTATTCCTATGTGATTTTTTTTATAGGAATGGGTATTATATTTTGTTTAAAGCACTTTCTGCAACTAATGAGATAATCATATGATTTCTTTTGGTTTTGTTATTGATATGGTCAATTATTCTAATAGTTTTCTTTATTTTGAACCAGCTATGGATTTCTGGTATAACTCCCACTAGTTCATAGTTGAATGATCCTTGTCATATATTTCTGTAATCTTGCTAGTTATTTTATTTGGAATTTTTGCATCAATTTTCTTTAGGGAAATTAGTTTATAGTTTTCTTTCTCTATTCTTGCTCTTCCTCATTTAGGTATCAGCACCATGTTTTGTCATAAAAGGAATTTGGTAGAGCTGTTTCTTTACTTATTTTTCCAAATAGTTAATAAAATATTGAGATTAATCATTCTTTAGATGTTTGGTAGAATTTACTTCTGACTTTACCTGGCCCTGGGCATTTTTTATTAAGGAATTCATTATTGGCTTGTTCAATTTCTCTTTTTTAGATGAGGTTAAGCATTCTATTTTCTCTTCTTTTATACTGCGAAATTTATATTTTCATAAATATGATCTATTTCACTTAAATGATCAGATTTATTGACATATGATTAGTTAAGATTGCCTGTTATAATTGCCTTAATTTTCTTTTCATTGGTGGTGAATTCACTCTTCATTTTTTGATTTGGTAATTTGCTTTTCTTCTTTCCTTTTTAAAATCAAATTAATTAGTGATTTATCTATTTTATTGACTTTTATATAAAGCTGGCTCTGTGTCTTATTTATTAGTTCAATCGTTTTCTTACTTTCAATTTTATTCATCTCATCTTTGATCTTTAAGTTCTCTAATTTGATATTTAATTGGGGATTTCAAATTTGTTCTTTTTCTAGTTTTAGTTGCATACCAAATTCATTGATCTTTTCTTTCTCTTTTTTTAATTGATGTGTTTAGAGCTAGAAATTTCCCCCTAATTACTGCTTTGGCTGCATCCTATAAATTTTGGTATGTTGTCACATTGTTTTAATTTTTTAATGAAATTATTGATTATCTTTATGATTTGTTCTTTGTTTCACTTATTCTTTAGAATTAGATTTTCAAATAATTTTAATTTGTTTTTTCATGGTGATTCAATTTAATTTTTATTTAATTCTAAAATGAAAAGGATGTACTTAATATATTTCTGCTTTTTCTATTTGTATGTGAAGCTTTTATGCCTAAATATGTGGTCAATTTTTGTGTAAGTGACATTTGAAGCTGAGAAAAGTGTATATTCCTTTCAATTTCCATTCAGTTCTCTCCAGAGGTCTATCATATCTAACTTTTAAAAAATCTTATCACTTATTCACCTCTTTAACTTCTTTCCTGTTTATTATTTTTTGGTTAGATTTATTTTGTTCTGAGAGGGGAATATTTAAATCTTTTTTTTCCTTGTAAGTCATTTAAGTTCTTTAAAAAATTGTATAGTATTATAGTATTTGGTGCAAATACATTTAAAATTGATGTATGCTATAGTATTTGGTGCAAATACGTTTAATATTGATATTGCTTCATTGTCTATGGTACCTTGTACCAAGATATATTTTCCTTCCTTGTCTCTCTTAAGTAGATCTATTTTTGTTATAGCTTTGTCTGAGATCAGGATTGTTACTCCTGTTCTTTTTTATTTTCTTCGCTGCAACTGAGGCAAAATAGATTCTGCTCCAGCCCCTTATCTTTACATTGTCTCCATGCTTTAATTATGATACTTATAGACAGCACATTGTAGGATTTTCATTTTTTGTTTTGTTTTGTTTGAGTCCCTCCCTATTTCCTTTACCTTGTATCCCTCTTTTTCATATGTACTTCCCCCTTCTGCAGTGCTTCCCTGATCCCATTTCCCTTCCCTTCTGTTTCTCTGTAGAATAAGAAAAATTTTATACTTTAGTTGTTTGTTCTCTCATTATCCCAGGTCTGATGACAGCAGGTTTCTAGTACTATGAGTCCTCCACCTTCTCTGTGGCAGTTTCTTCCTTCATTCTTCTTTCAAATGAGATAGCCATTCCATCCTGCCCTCCTCCAAGTCTATTCCACTGCTGTTTTGGCTCATTCCATTATATTCACCTCCAACATCACTTTCCTCCATATACACCCCTTTAAAATACTCAGGCAGTGATGCCATTCCCAGGGGCCATGGATGACATTTTCCCAAATAAAAATCAAAATTTGACCTTGTGGGTTGCTTATGATTAGTCTTTCATTACCTTTGTATATTTCTTTTAGATCAAATTTCCTGTGGAGTTCTGAGTTTTCCCCCAGGAATAGTTGAAATTCCTTTACTTCATTAAATATCCACTTTTTACCTTTTAAAATTATACTCATCTTTGCTGGATATGTTATTTTTGCTTGAAAGACTAGTTCTTTTGCTCTACAAAATGCTGTGTGAACACATGTCCTGCATTTTTCTAATGTTGCAGCTGCTAGGTTGTCTGTTATTCTGACTGTAGCTCCAAATTATTTAAATTGTTTTTTTTCCCTGTGGCTTATAGTATCTTTGAATACTATAATAACATCACTCTTTGAAATGGTGATTGGTGGATTCTTTTAATTTCTATTTTACCCTCTATTTCTAGAATTTTGGGGCAATGTTCCTTGATAATTTCTTGGAGTATGGTGTCTAAATTATTTTTTTGATCATAACTTTCTGGGAGTACAGCTATTCTTATATTTTCTCTCCTGGATCTATTTTTCTAGATCAGCTATTTTTGTGATAAGATGTTTCATCTTCCCTTCTATTACTTTATTCTTTTTATTTTGCTTAATTGTTTCTTGGCTTAGGAAATTATTAGCTTCTCCAGGTCCAATTCTAATTCTTACTACAGTATTTTCTTCTATGGGTTTCTGGATTTCTTTTCCATGCAGGTGGTCTTTCTTTCATTTTTTTTATTTTGAAGAAAGTATTTTTATTTCACTGTCATGAGTTTGAGATGAGATTTTCTCTGGCCCCATAATAGCTATCAATAGATAGACTCTTTCTCTTTTGCTTGCTCATTTTTATTTATGTATTTTAAAATTTTAGTAGTCAGCACAGTTGTTTTAATTATTGACTTTTTGGCGTACTCTCAGGTTTCTCATTGTGCTGGGTTATATTACCTCAAGTTTCCGGATTTTTTGTGTATTTGTTTTTACCTGAGTTCTATTTAGTTATTCCAGTTTTTATAGTCCAGGGTCTAATGAAATCTTGAGTCCCCCACTCAAGCCCCAGTCCATAGCTGACCTTGGATATTCTGAACAGAGCCAGCAGATGATTCTTCTACTGCTTCTTCAAGCAGTCAGTCTGTCTCCCTCTGTGGCAGCAATTAGGGATTCTACTCTCTTGAAAGTGACCCCAGCTGATGGGACCCAAGTCCCTCAGTACCACACTTACTGGTATGTGCTCCTTCCTCACTTCTCCCCTCCTACTTGCCTATAGCCCAGGACAAAACAATTGTCTAGTTCTTGTTCCTTGGGGCTCCAAAGCTTCTTATTCTCTAGCAGAGAGACCTAAGCCCCTATTTCATGGTTCTTTTATCCACTCTATCTAGCCCTTTCCTCTTCCAGTGCAGTCTTTTTTTCTCTTCTCTTAATTTTTCTATGTGGATATTATGCCATCGTCATCATACTGACATTTTCTATGTATATTTCTTTTAATTACTCTAATATTATTAAAGTTATTGAATGTTACATATTATCTTTCCTTGTATTAATAATATAAAGTTCATTTTTTTTATTGAATCCCTTATACTTTTTCTTTCCTATTTACCTTCTTATGCTTCTCTTGAATCTTCTGTCTAAATGTCAATATGCAATCTGGGTTATTTTATTAAAAATGCTTGAAAGTTCTCAATTTAATTAAATATTAATTTCCCCCTATCAATAAATTATATTTCAGTTTTTTCTGGGTAATTCTTGATTATAGTGCCTTTTTTTATTTGTCTTCTAGAACATTCTATTCTAGGCCCACTGATTCTTTAATGTAGAAATTGATATTTTCTCCTTAGCCTATGATTTCTGAAACTTGGCTATCCCTTCCTGAGCTTTTTCAATTTGGAATTACTTTTAGGAGGTGATAGGTGGTTTCTTTCAATTTCTTTTTACTCTCTGATTATAGGATATCAGGGCCATTTTCATTGCTAATTTCTTGAAATACCATCTCTAGGTTTCTTTTTGATTATGTCTTTCAGGGAGTGCAATAATTATCAAATTATATCTTTTTTTTTAAACCCTTGTACTTCAGTGTATTGTCTCATAAGTGGAAGAGTGGTAAGGGTGGGCAATGGGGGTCAAGTGACTTGCCCAGGGTCACACAGCTGGGAAGTGGCTGAGGCCGGGTTTGAAGCTAGGAACTCCTGTCTCTAGGCCTGACTCTCACTCCACTGAGCTACCCAGCTGCCTCCTATATCTTTTTATCTATTTTCTAGATTAGTTGTTTTTCTAATGAGAAATTTCACATTTTTTTCTATTTTATTTTCATTTTTTTTTGCTGTTATTTGATTGTTTCTTGATGTCTCATGGAATCACTGGCTTCTACATGCCCAGTTTTAATTTTTAAGGAATTATTTTCTTCAATGATTTTCTGAGTTGCCTTTTCCATTTGACTAATTCTACTTTAAAGGAGTTTTCTTCAGTGAATTTTTGTATATCTTTCCTTTTTTGTGTGCTTCCTTTATGAAGCTATTTATTCTTTTTTCATGATTTTCTTTACTCTCATTTCTATTCCCAATTTTTTTAACCCTCTTATTTGATTTTTAAAGTCTTCTTAAAAAACTCTTTGAAGAGTTATTTTTGGATTAGACACCAATTCACATTTTTTTTGAGACTTCAAGTGTAGCTGTTTTGACATTATTCTCTTCTAGGCTTGCTTGTTCCTTGATCTTCCCTGTCATTGTAGTAACTTTATATATAATTAAGTTCTTTTTAAAATTTCTATTCGGTTTTCAGTTCATTTTGTAATTTCCTCCTGTGTGTTAAAGTTGGTTTTTGTTTTGCTATTGGAGAAAGTTTTGTTCAGGTTTCTTGTTCGGCCTCACTGTTTACTTTCACAGAGGGTTGCCTTGCCACTTGCTTGCACAGTAGGGGGGGTCTTGCTGATGGCTTATATGGGGGGGCAGGGCCTCACTGTTATCTAATACAAGGGGTGATTTGCTCTGAGGGCAGAGTCTTGCTGCTGGCAAGCAACAGAGGCAAAGCCTCACTGGTAATTTGTGCTGGATTTGGGCCTTGTCATTGCTCTTTACTGGTGTCAGAGCTTACGAGGCAGTAATAGACCTTTCCTGCTAACTTTCCATGCTATCCTGGGGTGGAAACCTCTTTCACTGCTACAAAATTCAGAAACAGGCTTTAATTTAAAGTTAATTGTATACTGTATAATAAGTAGAATTGCTTGCTAACTCCAGGAGAGTAGAGGGAAGAGGGGAGGGAAACAACATGAATCATGCAAGTTTGGAAAACTTATGTATAAATTTGTTATTGGAATAAAATAAGGATAAAATTTAAAAAAAAAACAAAAAAAATAAAGTTAATTGGAGAGGAATTTTTATCATAACAAAACCTTATTCTGTCATCTTGATATTAGAAATCAATATGCATCTTTTTGAAGAAGTCTGCAAAGAAAGGATGTGATTTCCAATACAAAGAAATGTCTCAAATGGCAGAGTTTCATGCAAGGAACCACCTGCATGAAGAAAATACTTTTTGATTGTTTGGAAATGATAACCTATAGGTATTAGCTACTTCTACTTATTTTTACCTGAAGCTAGTTTTATTATTTAAGTTATTTATCAGACCCTTGTGCTCTCTGTCCTATATTTCATGTAATTAAAAAACAAAACTCTTATCTTTTGTCTTAGAATTGACATTAAGTATTGATTATGAGACAGAAAGAGTGGTAAGGGCTAGGCTTCTTGGACCAAATGACTTGCCTAGGATCACACAATCAATAAGTATCTGCAGTCAGAAATCAGGTCTTTCTGATTCCAACCTTTGAACTGCATCCATTGTGCTACCTAGCTGCCCCTTATATTTTACTTTTCACCTTAAAACATGAATAATATGGTGCAATGTTAGACCAGATTGTGAAAAAAAAATTCTTCCTGAACAATTTCTTTCATTTGCTGGAGAACTATTTAGTCATTAAAAAAAAACTGTATTACTAAGGCTTGACCTATCAGAAGCCACTTTGAGAATTCTGATTTATGATGTCATCAAAAAGTGATATCCTTTTGACTTCAAGACTCAGTCTGTTTGTCTAAACAAAAAAGCCTTCGGATATCAAGATGCCGTTCTACTCTATTACAGAGAATATTTTGGCTAATCTGGCAAAGGCCCCAACTTTTCAATACAGAGGCGTACCAAGTGAGTGAAGAATACTTTTGGGGGCTCCTTCATTTGTTACCTATTTCAATGAATCTATCACAGGGCTTACCAGTCATGTAACTTCTACCACAGAATGGCTAGAAAAGGACACAGAGGCCACCTAATCCAACCCCATCATTTCATAAGAGGAAACAACACAGAATAAGATATCAAATGCCTGAATGTATACATTGAGTTATGGGTGGTCTCTTGGTTTTCCCTCTACTGTTTCCCTTGACTGTACCACATGGTCTGAAAACTGGTTTTTATATTTGTTTCAGGGTTGGGTTTTTTTTTTTTGAGACCTTTAATAAAGGACAATTCATCGGCTTTCCAAAAAAGCTTACTCTTTCTTTGTATAGCTCTAATTTTATCTCTTTCATTAAATCTAATGCTGCCTTTCTGTCATTGCCACACATTGTTCCTGATTCTTCCTTCTGTGGCTTTGTAGAACAATTTTTACCCATCTTTTAGGCAATAGTTCTTCTTATATTGGATGCCCTAATCTGTCTTCTCTTTTCTAGTATAAATATTCGCATTCCTTCAACCAGAACTCCCAAACTGACAAGGTTAAAGCATGGTCTGAATATGTTTTTTCCTCAGTTCAAGAAGCTTCAATGGCTTGGCTTGTCATTGTCTTTAAGTAAAACTAAAACCTAGTATTTTTAGTATTTAATTCATTCATAATCTGACTCTAGTCCATCTTTTCAGGTTGATTACATTTATTGATACTTTATATGATTTATATGTATACATACATTACATAGACACACACTTTAAAATCGTTTTATTATATTCTACATGATACTTATACTATAAATACTTCATATTCCATTTAGACTATTCTTTAGTTCCCTAATCATGAGATACCATTTTCTATCTGTATGTCTTTCCATAGGCCATCTCTGTTCTTGGAATGTTCTCTCTTCTCTATCTCATGTAACCCCTAGATTTTTTGAGACTCATTTTTGTGGCTCCAACTATGTGAGATCTTTCCTAATTTTGTCAAATTCAATTTTCTCTTCTCCCTCCCCAGTAGCTTTGTATGGATTTTGTATGCCTCTCATGTTTACTTGTTTGTGTATATATCAGTTCCCTCAGTAGAAGGAATTTAGCACCTCAGGAGCAGATATATATATTTTTTGTCTTTGTATGTCTGTCAGTGAGCTTAGTACTTGGCAACCTGGTAGAGGCTGAACACTTGTTGAATTGAACTGAAATCAGTCAGTTCTCAAATGTTATAAAAACTAGTGCCTAATCCCCCAAACTGCCCTCATTTATTTTTATAGATTTTTCTCTATGTGTACATGTTATTTCATTGGATAGAATGTAAACTCCCTGAGAGTAGGGAGTTTTGTCTTTTATTCATGCCTGACATGTACAAGGCACCTTAAAGGATTGATTGTTGACTAAAATCATAATTGTCACAAACTAGATATTCTTCTACTATTCAGTGTCTTTCCTGGAGTGTAGCTTCCGAGACTGAGCATAATATCTCAGATGTGGTCTCACCAGGGCAGAATACTGTCAAATTTATTGCTTTCTTTATTTTGGACACTGTGTCTCTTAAGTCAGTCTTATATTGAGTTAGCGCTACATCATACTATTGATTCATATTGAGCTTGCAGTTCACAAAATCTCTAGGATCTTTTCAAATGAACTCTTGTTTAATAATATCTCCTCTATATTATACTTAGGATGCTGATTAAATAAACTAAAATAGAAGATTTTACAATAATGTTAAATTTCATTTAGGAACTCTAGAAGTACAGAGGAGATATAAATTCCATCTTGTTAGAATCAGCCTAACGTTCATTTTAGTCTTTCAAGATCTTTTTGGATCCCAAGTATCAGCCAACATTTTAGTCTAATCCTCCCAACTTTTTATCATTTGCATATTTGCAAAGTTTGCTATTTATGCCTTCCATCCAAATCATGAAGTATTTTTATATAGCTCAGACTTGACCACAGATATCTGGAATATTTTGCTAGAGATATTCTCCTTAGGTGACGCCAAAACATTAAAAGACTACAATATGGGTCCAACTGTCCAGTGATTTCCTAATCTTCCTAACTGTTGAATTGTTTAGCCTATATTTCTTCATTTTGTTCACAAGATTAGAGTAAGAAAGTCAAGAGTAAGAAAGTAAAATAAGAAAAAAAGAAATTGTAAAAAAGTAAAAAACATTTATTGAATGTTTTACTTGAGTTTAGGTAGATTATGTCTATAGAATTACCTTCTTATCCACTGGTCTAGTGATCCATCTTCAGTCCAGTGAGTCCTTTAAGAGTCTCCATGATCTTTGAGGTTCTTAAAAGTGCTCCATTAATCACATATACAGTGCATTCAGTACTTTGTCATGAAATTTAAATGGACTTGAAATCTTAATGGTAGTTAGTGCTCTCTTGTTCTCTCCCATCTTATTTTGGGTCTGAATTCCCTCTGGGCCATTTTTTCTGGAAATTCAAGGATCATTTTCTAAGGATCATCCTTTGAGGCACAGAAGCAGAAGCAATATGAATTAAATAGTCTCAAGCTTTTTCTGGGGTGGTGGTGGGGGTAGGGAGCAGTTATCATTAACCAGTCCTCTCTTAGCATTGGTTCCATTTCTTCTTTGATCATAGTTTCCCTAATATAGTTTACTCTCCCCTTTTTTCATTGCATTTGATATTATCCACAGCCTTGGATTATTTTAAGCTTTAGGGCTTTCAATCTATTGCTACAAAGTCTTATCATGCCTTTGCATTCATCCTTTATTACGTTTTCCCTTCAAATTTATATACTGATGGGTCAACTATGTGGTGTGGTGGAGTGTAGGGCCTAGAATCAGGAAGACCTGAATTCAAATTTAGTCTCAGATACTTATTAGCTGTGTGACTGACTGACCCTGGGCAAGTCACTTAACCTCTTATTAGCTTCAGTTTCCTCATCTGTAAAATGTGGGTTATTTTACCACTTACCTCCTAGGGCTGAGATGATAATGTAAAGTGCTTAGCGAAATACCAAACACAAAGAGTCGCATAAATGCTAGTTATTATTATTATTATTATTATCATTACATAAATGCTTTTCTTATGTATCTATATCTTTTTTGTTAGACACTATCCCCTTTCTCTATGAAAATGTTATGTCGTCAGAATTTCAAGAGTTTCCAATACCTTTCAGGTCATATTATTTTCCTTTAGCATTTTTAGTCTATGAGATTTTTGTCTCTCTTTTCTCTGAACTCTTTGCAAACTACTCTATCTAAACTTTTTATGCATATCATACAAAGGACAATAGAATTAGATGTGGAAAAGACCTTAAATGGCATCTGGTCCAGCCTTCTTATTTATAGATAAGGAAATTCACTCAACATCAGACTTCCTATACTTCCTCTCATTGTTAATCAGTCAACAAACATTTATTAAATATCTCTTGTGTTTCAGGCTCTGGGGATATGAAGACCAAAATGAAATAGTCTATAATGAATTCTATGGTGAATTGATCAATTCTTTCCGTGTTTCTACTTTAGTAACTGAGAACAAATTGATAAATGTTTAACAACTGTCTCTGAGAAAAAAATACTCATGGACTTTGTTTAATCTGAATTATTAGTACTTTCTTATGTCTATTCAGTCAACAAAATAATAAATGAAGCTTTTGATTTGTAGTTTGCAGATTTCCATGGTATAAATAAACAGTTCCTCCTCTCCTTATTTAGGGTTTTGCTTTCCACTGGTTTTGTTATCCTTAGTCATTCCAAGGAGGAAAAGGAGGCAGGAATGAAGAAGCTGACATGGAGCTCAAGGACCCATTAAGTCTGGGACCCAACATGAAGAGACAGGCCCTGGGCAGTTGGGTAGGCACAGTGGGGTAAAGGTATTCTCTCTCTGTACCTGAAGGCCTGCCACAGCAGTCTGCCAGTGGCAGCAGTGTCTCTGTGTTATATGTGGGGTAAGCAGGTATTTGTTTAAATCCGCAGTTTCAGTCATCCGTGGTAGGTCTTAGAACCTCTTCACCATATCCCCATAGGTACAGGAGATGGGAGCCCTGTTGTACTTACATAAAAAATTGAACAATTGGCTTTCTAGATGGTTGAGTTGGCTCCAGCACATTGCTGTCAAAAACCGTTTCCTTATTGTTGGTCAATGAAAATTAATTGTGAAAATGGAAAGTGAATTCTCTCAAATATCTAATTGGTGGTTACAAATACTCTTAAATAATTATAAAACAGGAGATGTAATAATCTCTCACAGAAAATATTCTATTTGATATATATATGTATATAAAATTAAAAACATATATAAGAGAAATTTCTGAATTTTGCATTTTATTAATGCCTTAAGATGTATTAGACAAAGTCCTTTGCCAAATGAGCTCCTGCATGTTCCAGTTTAAAATTTATTTTTTTTCATTGAGGATATTTACTCTGGATATAATTTGAAAATATTGTATTTTCCCCACCCAACCACAGTTGTCAACAACAGAGCTTAGTTAGACTAGCTGGGCGTTAACATCCTTGGATTGTAAGGATAATTATAAGAAAATCACAATAAGATTATTTTAAGCTATCTAGGAGTCTCTTTAATTCAGTACAGATGAGCTATGAAAAAAATAAAATTTATTTCAAATTAGGGATATTCAGTAATGCACCACTCCCCTTTTCAACATTTATCAATGACTTTCAACATACATTAAACAAATAAGAAAACCAAGCCAAACCAATGACTTCAAAGGGAGGATTGTATTAGGAAGAACTGGGTACATACTTCTTAGCTTCTCTTCAGAAACCTTTTTGATGTCTCTTTCATCAACTTCTCTTGGGAGATGTGCCCTGGTTGCTCAATAGCTAATGTCTTTGTGCTAATTCCAATCAAACCAAGAGCTTCCTGATTCCCAGGTAGGTCTAGTCCTATAAAAATCAGGGCAAGAGGAACCAACAAACCCTGATAGAGTCAAAGCTGAAAAGGTAATCGCCAATAAATCTCAAATAAACAAGTCAAGCTCCAATAGGACTAAGCCTGATGTCTAAAAAAGAGAAGGATAGGAAGGAGCTAAGTTGTAGCCAGCAGAAGTAAGAAGGATGTTTCTAAGAGATAAGGAAAACAAAACAGCATAAATATCCTTGTCTCTTTAGCACAGGGAATTGCCTTGATAGCTTGTTTGTCTTCTAAACATTAAAACCTAAACAAAACAAAACAGAGCACAGTCCTTTTCTGCACTTGAAATACTTAGGCATTTTACATTTTAAGTGGTAGAGTTCCCTGGGGCTTTTTGCAAGATGTCTTTTTGGGTGGCTCTATTGTTTTCTGTGATGAGAGAGGGGAACAGCTGAACACATCACACCTCTCCAAAGGCCCAGCTAGTACTGCCTCATTACCCATATACTTCATGCTCAGAGGCATTCCAAGTAGTTAAGCAGCTGTGCCAATTTAGGGCTTAAAAACTTGTCTTCTAATCCTTTTAAGTTCTGTCCTCTGGTGGCCTTGCTTCTTGCTCTCCTTACCACAAGCAGTGGTCCTTGTGCTGCAGGGAATCTGCAGCCTGGCAGACCTGGGACAAAATAGGTTTTGATGCATTTTTCCTTCATGCTATGAAATAGCTCCCCTTTTGCTCTGGATATGAACTGGTTAAAAACCCAGTGGCTAACACAGTCTGTGGCCCACCTGGGTGAAGGAGCACCTGAATCAAGGAAATACATGCCTCACTGACTGCTGCTAGTTAATTCCTACTCTGGGGAGGGAGAAGTTCAAGCAGAAGAAGGGTTTTTCTTCTCTTTTCTTTTCTTTTCTTTTCTTTTCTTTTCTTTCCTTTCCTTTCCTTTCCTTTCCTTTTCTCTTCTCTTCTCTTCTCTTCTCTTCTCTTCTCTTCTTTTCTTTTCTTTTCTTTTCTTCTTTTTGGAGATTGTAGGAAGTTGCACCTGGAACTTTATGATCTGAGAGGTGGAAACCACTTTTACAACTCTCTGGTTTCATGTAATAATCTTTCATTGGTTTCATTAATATTATTAATAACATTAATAAAATGAGGAGAGATTTCTGCTTTGCCTGAGGTATATTCTATTCTTGAGATCCTGAACAGAAACATAAAGGAGATAACATTAGATTTGTAGTTTCTTGATGTCTGATTAAACTTATCCTTCATTAAAACTAAAACTTGACCCTATGGTAAATTCTGACCTTTGGTTTTCTGGGGATGAAGAGAGAATGTTAATGCTTTTCCATGGATGATGACCTCAAGGGAATTAGTGGATACACCATGGTGGTTGTCAACTGGCAGAAAGGCTAAAGGAGACAGTGATGAAGGTAGAAACCCCATTACAAAGGGAATTAGAATAGGGATAAACACCTTGTTCCTGTGTTTTGATCTTGCTGTCTTTGGGCCCCTGATTCATGTTTGCCAGGAGGGAAAATGTTTTCTCAGGTCTAATACTTTGAGGGTTCAAGTAGTAAGAGCTCTGGATTTGTCATCAAAAGAGGTCACCAAATCTTGATTCTATTTCTTATTAACTCTGTGACCTTGGGCAAATTATATCAGTAAGGTTCACTTTTAAATGAAGGAAATGAGCTAGATGATTTTCTAAGGACTTTCTAGTTCTAGGCCTATGAATTCTAAAGATTCCTTTTTCCTCCAGGGATACTGTCCCTGGAAAAGTTCCATTTTTAAGTGATGTAAGGAGTTGCAAATATGAAATGTGTCCCCAGCTAACTTGTGTAAATAGAAATATAGAACCATGTTAATTTGATACGCCACTGAATAACTTAGATGTGCATGTGTATATGCATGCACGTATGTGTGTTTTGGGGGGCACGTAGGGAAAATATGAAGAAAGGCAAAAAGAAACCAGAAGTGAATAATGAAAAGAAAGTAATAATTAAAATAAACCAAACAATAAAAATTCAAAGCAACAGGAAAAAGAGAAAAGAAGGTCCCATTTGGGAGGAGATAGATTTTAATAAAGATTCCCTCTACTTTATGATTCTTCAAAGCTCACACCTGTAAGTTTTTCAGGGCACTGGGTTGTTATTTCTCTGCATTAGGAAACTTAAATTCTTTATAGATCTGTCTGGAAAGGGTCATGAGCTAATTTAGATTAGGATAATTTAGATGGGAAAATTTGCTTTTTGACCTTCGACATGAGGTAACACAATCTCCATAGACTCTTAGAGGTCATGTAGTTTATTTCTTTTCCAGTAGTTCTCAAAAACTTTTTCATCTTAGGACCTCTTTACTCTCTGATTAAAGATTCCACAAAGAACTTTTGTTTAGGTGAATTCTATCTATCAACATTTTCTATATTAGAAATAAAGACATCCTCAGTATTATGAAAACAGTTTTGACCTCATAGACCCTCAGAAAGGATTGTGGGACAGCCTCAGTAATCCCTAGACCACACTTTGAGAAACACCATGCTATCACACTTGGGAATCTTCTTTACAAAATTCTCAAGTGTTCTTTCCTCAAAGACCTCCTGATGGGACAGCCCATTCAGAGCTCTAATTATTAGGAAATTCTTGTATTGAGTGAAATCCTGCTTCTCTATAAGTTTCACTCATTGTTTCTAGTTTTGTCCTTTGAATATAGTAACTGATATTCACACAGAACTTGAAAGTGTCACAAAATATATCTAAATCATAGACTGAGTGTTGGGATGGACCTTAGAGGTCATTTAATCCAACATCCTTATTTTAGAGATGAATAAAAGGAGGAGAGAAGTTAAGTAACTTGCCCTAGGTCATGCAGCTCTTAAGAGTAAGAGACATGATTTGAATTTAAGTTTTTCTGGCTCTTTATCTAGAATTCTTCCTACTGCATCATTTTCTACTTTCCCTCACTTAGGTTTTGTTAATAATCCTATGGTATAGGTATTATGAATCTCATTTTACAGATAGGAAATCAGGCTCATAAAGTATGACATGCCCACGATAACACAACTCATATCAGAAGTGGGATAATGTAGATCTGTCTGCCTCTAAATCCAAAACTTAGATACACTAAGAATTATTGTTTCTCTGAAGGAATACATTTAGCATGATGCTTCATCAGATGATTTCCATGTTCCTTCCACTTTTAAATCTGTGGCTCCATGATGTCTTTCAGGTCAATTTTTTGAAGGTGGGTCATTGATCCACCTTAAACATACCTAGTTCCTTTAACTATCCCTCATATAATAATAAATCCTTTCACCATTCTAGTTAGTCTCCACTGGACTTGCTCCAGGGTGTAATTGACCTATTTAGAACATAGCAATAAAGCATTTCTGGGCATTCTACTTCTATTGATGCAGCCTATAATTTTGTTAACTCTGGGGCCACCCATTTCCCAATGTAGATTTGGCCTATTTTCATGTAAATAAAACACAAGCCTTTTTCACATAAACTGAAAAAAAGAAAATGTGTTCCCCATTCTGTTCATGTACAGGTGATTATTTTTGGAATATAAATGCAGGACTATAGATGTTCCCTATTAAATTTCTTCAAGTCCATGACCCCTCTTTCAACCCTACTCTCGACTCCTGAAAGATCTTTTTGGATCATAATTGTCAGCCAATGAATTAGCTTCTTTTTTCAGACAATCACTTTCCTTTCCTAAAAGTTTGTTGTTGATGTTCAGTCATGCCTGACTCATTATGACTCCTTTTAGGGTTTTCTTGGCAGGGATACTGGAATGGGTTACCATTTCCTTCTCCAGTTCATTTTACAGTTGAGAAAACTGAGGCAGAGAGTTAAGTGGCTTGCCTAGAATCACATAGCTAGCAAGTATCTCAGGTCATATTTGAACTTAGGGAGGTGAGTCTTCCTGACTCCATGCCTGGCACTCTATCCACTGTGCCATCTAATTGCCCTAATGCTTACAAACATACAGTTCAGTGATTCAGTCTAGGTTGTTGCTCTAGAATCTAGAGCATCAGTGGTTCCCAAACTTTTTTGGCCTGCTGCCCCTTTTCCAGAAGAAAATATTACTTAGCCCCCTGGAAATGATTTTTTTTAAAAATTTTTAATAGCAATTAATAGGAAAGATAAATGCACCTGTGGCCATCACTGCTCCCTTGGATCGTTGTAGCACCCACCAGGGGGCAGTGGCACCCACTTTAGGAATCACTGCTCTAGATAAATATCAGCCTTACTGATATACGTGTAGTTGTGCCTAGTTTTTGTTTTTTTAATTTTGAAATTTTTGAAATTTTGAATTTTGAAAATTAGACTATATACCTACCTCATATCCAACAGAGCACCTCTATTCTCCACGAATCCTTAAAATAACTGAGGACACAATCTGCAATTGATGTGATGTTTTATGTTGTCTATAATTTTAATAAGTGTTTTGGTCATAAATTCATCCAAATCTTAGAGAAAATCTTGACAGAGTGCCAAGGAAAATTCTCCTGCCATGTGTTGCCAGAGGCCTCCATCCTGGTAGACGTTGAGCAACTAATATGTATATTTATTCAACCAGTTAAATCTACCCACCTGTACTGTTGACTAGTCTACACTTTTCCATATTTTCCAGGATAATGCCATGAGATACATTTTTGAACAGGGAGATTAGATTAGATTTCATATGCATAAAATATGTCTTCCACCAAGCTGCCAATGCAATTCTCTCGAACTTATAATCTTGGAGAATTTCATGGGAGCCCTAAAAAATTAAGTGACTTGCCCAAGGAATGAGAGAATTTGCTTAAATACATATGGCATTACATACATACAGGCAGTATAGACCAGAGGCAAGACTTTAAGATCAGGCATTCCCAGTATTGAGACCAGCTTTCCATTCACCTTTTAAGACATGGTTGGCTGAAATGCAAATTTACTTTTTTCTCTTGCATTCCCTTGATCTGGTAAGTTTGGTAACTCCTGTCAAAAAGGAAATGAGTCACTTTGACATTACTCAACTGTATTGAGTTGGTGCCAGGGCTAGTTATCATCACTTTCCTTCCTAAGGCTTACAAACCTATTGTTCAGTGATTCATTTTGGATCTCTGCTCTGGATAAACATCAAACTTTCTGATGTAGAGTTTGTAGCCCAGGTCTTCTTCACCATTTGGAAAATTGCACTATTTGCCGACCTCCAGTCCTCTGGAGCACCTCTTTATTCTCCACGATTCCTTAAAATCACTGAGAATCAGAAAACCTGCAATTTGCAACCTGAAACCTACAATCACACGTGCAAGTTCTTTCAGGGCATTGAATTCATTTAGTGTAGCGAGGGGGCTCTCTTTCAATCTTGAATTTCAGTTCTTTCATAAGGGTGCCTGCCCCACCAGTGTGAAGCTATGCTATGAGAAACATTAAGGGCCTACTATGTGTGAGGCACTCTGCTAAGGACTCTGGATAAAAAGAATAGGAAAAAGACAGTCCCTGCCTTCAGTGAACTTACAATTTAATAGGGGAAGACAATGTACAAAAGGAAGCTAAAAATTGGGGTAGGAGTAGTTGCTAGTGTCGGAGGAAATCTGTATGATGATGATGATGGTAGAGTTAAAACCAAGCTGAGTGACTGATGGATAAAGGAAGAGATTTTTGGGATCTTGAGCCCTTTATAAAGGTATTTTTTGTTCTGCTCTCCAATCAGAGAGGTAGAAGCAACTGAAGCTCCTGATGAAATGTGAATAGCAAAGTTGAAGCAGTCTGCATGTTGATGAGTTTCTGGGTGATGGGCATTTGAAGAGGATGATGGAATTGAAACCAAGCACAGTAGCCACAGATGAAGCTCAATCTAATAACACGGCAGTAATAACAACTCACTCTCTCTCTTTTTTTAAGGTTTACTAAAAATTTCATAGACATGTTTTATTTGTTGGGATAACCCTGAATTCACTCCTTTTTAAAACACTGCTTTAAAATTTTCAAAGTACTTTGTACTTGACAAATTTAAAAAAAAAATTGTAGTTCTGCTTCTTTCTCCCTCAGATGCTCATTGTGCGATCTTTCCCTAAATAGCAAACCTACCTTTTGTTGTAATTTTTATTTTGAATGTAGATTATAAAGGCCTTAGTCATGAAGGAAGAGGAATTAAGATTGCTTTGCTTCACACAGGAGAACAAAAAGGACTAGTAAATAAAGCTACAAAGAAGTATGATAATAAGAAAGACTTCCTGAAAATTAGAGCTGTCCATAAGAAAAATAAGAGGCTGCCTCATGAAATAGTGACTTCTTCCTTACTGCTTTAAGTAGAGTAGAGATAATTACTCTTTAGAGACATTGTAAAGACAGTTTTTATGGATTAGACTTGGATCGCCTCCGAGTTGCCTTCAACTCAGAAATTCTATGATGCCTAGAACAAGAAATAAGGAAGGTACCCTTTTTGGTAGATGCCACAGTTATATCCCATTAATCTCCTTCTTTTCTTTAGTAACCTTTTAGCCATGATATTCTTTTTTCCCTAAACAATCTTTTTTGTTCTTTGCTTAGACTGTTAAGAATTAGAATATTTTGATCAGATAACTTCACAAAGTAATGAATCCTGTAGAGGCTCATAAACAGGAAATGTTTCCATCTAATTGTATTGGAAATCATATATCTCCACTAGAGGTCACACTTTATTAACATTGCATGGTAGACCAATGACTAATAAAGAGGGAGATATGAGCACCTTTAAGAGAATTGTTTTGAATTGGTTTATAATAAATAATAATGTCCAACTCTCGATTTTTTTCTTCTCATGATGCCAAAAGATACTTTATCTAAACTAGAACACATGGGATGAGTTTCTTTCCCTAGCCACTTTTCTTCTTTTCTATTCTGCCAGAATGGAGCTAACAGTATGGAAGGGGCAGAATGGTACTAATTGTTGCTCCTCAATATTAAAATTGCTTGACTGCTGTAGTTTCTTTGTAGTGAATACAACTATTTTAATTTTTCAAATTTTTTATTAATACAATTAATTTTATTTATTATTCTATTATGATTATGATTTTATTATAGTGTTAATATTAATTTATTTTATTAAGATAATGTATTTTTATGACCATGCTTTTATAATGTAATTATTATTTTTTTCTCCTGTAGTCAATCTCAAGGTTATAGTGAACTGACATTAGGTTCTGCTGAGCAATTTAAATAACTTTATCATATTGCTACCACTCAACAAAATAAGTGCTTTAATCTACAGTCCTATTTCTCCTATACACAGGGGAAATTAATATACCACATAAGTATGACAATACTGGCCCACGGATTAATTCACAATATAATAATCCACACATAAATACTTATCTATAACATTGAGGGATGTGGCATTGGGTTCTGGGCTTTAGTTTCTTCAGTCACTAAACGTTTAGCCAGCCTTACCTCAGCTTTATACTGCTCACAATATTGCCAAGTGCTGGCTTATTCTAGTGATTACTCTCCAGTAACTCCATCATAGCAGCAAACTATTTTTTTCCTTTAGCCTAGCTCAACTAAAGTAAATGACTGAAGAAATTCTTTAGGAGAAAAACTAAGAAATGGGCTTTAACTAAGTAGAAAGAAATCCTTCTGGGGTAAGGAGGTTAAAAAATCATGGAATTATAGCTCCAGAGCTAGAAGTAATCTTAGAGGCCATCTAATATACCTTCCCCCCATTTCCACCACACACTTTATATAAAAGATACTGAGGCTCAAGGAAGATGAATGATTTGCCCAGTGCCACATAGATTATAAGCATCAGGGATAGGATTTGAATCTACATCTTATTTGCAGTCAAAGTTCTTTTCACTATACCATATTGCTTTGCTTATGGTAAAGGATGTGACATAGAGAAGGAAAGGAGCATTGGATCTATGAGGATATATAATGGATTTCACACCCTTAGAATATAGAGAAGAACTGAAAAAAAGAGATATAACTTGATTATTGGTGACTGTTGAGGGGATACAGAGCTGTTCATATGTCAACTTTACATCAACAGTCTAGATATATTATTTTCTAAAGTTATGTGTGTGGTATGAGGTTGAAGATATCTCTAAACTTTTAAAATCTGATCCCTACTTCAAGTGATTACAGAGACAAATGAGACTTCCGAAAGAAGTATTTATTATAAAGTTTTTCTTGGCATTATGAAGTTCTGGTTAGGGAAATGAATATTTTAAGAGTACAAGTTGTGTTTTTGCCACTGCTTCCAGTGGAAAGGTAGGACTTTAGAAGAGAAAGGGGATACTGAATCATTGGGTTTCAAGTTAGAAGGACCTTAGAAATCTAGTTCAATACTCCATTTTCAAAATGGGGAAACTGAGGCCCAGAACACTGAGGTGATTTACCCAACGTCACACAAGAAACCCTGGGCAATGAGAGGCAAGGATTTAAAAAAAAACAGGTCTTCTTCCTCTTCCTCCTCCTCTTCCTCTTCCTCTTCCTCTTCCTCTTCTTCCTCTTCTTCTTCCTCTTCCTCTTCTTCTTCTTCTTCTTCTTCTTCTTCTTCTTCTTCTTCTTCTTCTTCTTCTTCTTCTTCTTCTTCTTCCTCTTCCTCTTCCTCTTCCTCTTCCAAATGGTTCCACTGAACCATTCTATGAGTAAATAGATACTTAAAAAGATGGAATTGGTGATTTTGGACAGTGACAACCTAGAAATAATGACTTCTTTCTGCAGTACAGAGTGTATCTAATAAGGGCCATCAAGAATGTATTAGTTGAGAGACTTATGGATCTGCTCAAAAGTGTTTTAAACTGAAAATAGAGGTAGAGGGATGGGAAGAAAAGTTAAACTAAATTTGCATTTATTAAGCACTCACTAGGGGCCAAGGACTTGGGAAAGGGACTGTGGATACAGAGACAAAGAAATCAAATGACTTTAAATTAAAATCAAAGTGCTTGTGTTCTCCTGAGGGAATATATAATCAGATAAAAATAATAACAAAATGTACAAAACATAAATGCAAAGTGTTTGCTTTAGTGGGAGAGGGTGAGATATAACAAACTGGGTTAAATAGGTTAAGACATACACAGGAGATAGCTCTTGAACTGAATCTTGAAGAAAATGGGGATTCAAGGTAGAATTGAGGAAGTAGTGAATTCCAGGTATGAGGCACAGTTTATACAGAGTTAGAAATTCAGAGATAGATGTGGTGTGTAGGATTGTCTAGAATATAGAGTTCAAAAAAGGAGAATAATGTGACCTGATCCCAGAAAGGTAGGTTGGAGTCATATCTTGAAGGGTTTTACATGTCAAATAGGAGATTTTGTGTTCAATCCTAGAGGCAAGAGGGAACCACTGAAGCTTCCTGCGGACAGAATTGGCACAATCATATTTCAGCTTTAGGAAATAAATTTGACAAATTTTAGGAAAAGCATCTAAAAACTTGACTTGCATTACTAAAAACAAATCCTAGAATGTATTATGAGATAGGATAGGAGAATTTAAAAAGAGAATCAGTGATCAATAATAACTAGCATGGGTTCCCTAATTACAAATCATGCCACATAGATTTAATTTCATTTCTTTACTAATTTATTAGACTCGCAGCTTAGTGAAATATTGCAGACATAATAACTGATATTTATATAATGCTTTAACATGTACAATTGTAGTATGCATGCATTTTCTCATTTGAAATTTCAGTAGTCTTTGATAAAGCCTTTCCTATAAGTTTCCTTACACTGTTGACAAAATAGTAAAGTGTGGATTAGATGACATAGTACAATTAGATTAATTCAGAATTTTTTTTGGATGATGTCCAAAAACTAGGTGTTAATAGATTTATATAAACTCAGAAGGAATTCTTTTTAAAAAATTATTTAGAATATTTTTCTATGGTTACATGATTCATGATCCCTCCCTTCTCTCTTCCCTCCCAGAGCTGACAAGCAATTCCGCTGGGTTATATATGTATCATTGTTCAAAACCTTTTTCCATGTTATTCACATTTGCAGTAGAGTGATTTTTTAACATCAAAACCCTAAGCGTATCCCTATTGAACTACTTGATTGATCATGTTTTTCTTCTGTGTTTCTGTTCCCACAGTTCTTTCTCTGGATGTGTATAGCATCCCAAGTCATTACATTGCTGCTAATACAAAAGCCTATTACATTCAATTGTGCCTTAATGTATCAATCTCTATGTACAATGTTCTCCTGGTTCTGATCTTTTGCTCTGCATCAATTCCTGGAGGTCTTTCCAGTTCACATGGAATTCCTCCAGTTCATCATTCCCTTCAGCACAATAGTGTTTCATCACTATCAGATACCATAATTTGTTTAGTCATTCCCTAATTGATGGATATCCCCTTATTACAAAGAGCGCAGCTATGAATATTTTTGTACAAGTATTTTTCTTTGTTATCTCTTTGGGGTATTAACCAAACAGTGCTATACCTGGATCAAAGGTCAGGCAGTCTTTTAAGCTCTTTGGGCATAGTTCCAAATTGCCTTCCAGAATGCTTGGATCAATTCACAACTCCACTAGTAGTGTATAGTGTCCCAATTTGCCATATCCTCTCCAACATTTATTATTTTCCTTTACCATTATATTGGCCAATCTGCTACGTGTGAAGTGGTATTTCAGAGTTGTTTTGATTTGCATTTCTCTAATTATGAGAGGTTTAGAACACTTTATCTTGTGCTTATTAATAGTTTTGAATTTTTTATCTGAAAACTGCCTATTCATGCCCCTTGCCCATTTATCAATTGGGGAATGGCTTGATTTTTTTTTTGTACAATTGACTTAGTTCCTTATGTATTTGGGAGATTAAACCATTGTCAGAGAGTTTTGTAATTAAAATGTTCTTCCAGTTTGTTGCTTTCCTTCTAATTTTGGTTGCATTGCTTTTGTTTGTACAAACCTTTTTTAATTTGATATAATCCAGTCATTCATTTTACATTTTGTAATGTTCTCTATCTCTTGCTTGGTCTTAAATTCAGAAGGAACTCTTGAGTGGAGTGCTGAAGGGATCTTCCTTTAGCAAGACACTAATTTTTTTTCTCAATAATATACTCTTTGAATTTGTAGAAGACATAAAGTTGGTAGGAATAGGTAGCCTGTGAATGACTGTTAGTATTTAGGATGATCTGGAAAGGGCGGAAAGATGGATTAAATAAATTAATGTGATAACAAATATAAAGTCCTGTTCTCAGATGAAAAAATTTAACTTCATAAGGACATTATTTTATTCTTGAACAAGATGTGAGAGACATGGTCAGATAACAATATAATCTGTGGTTTTAGTGGACTACAAGGTCAATGTTAGGTAACAGTGTGACAGAGTCTGAAAAATTAAATACTGATTTAAGTTTCCTTGGGAGGTATAGTATAAAAAATGAGAGAAGAAATAGCTCTGCTGTACTATACTGTTATAAAAAATCTTCTATATAGAATACAGGGGTAAATTCTCAAAAAAATCGAGAATAATATTACTAGATTAGAGAATATCCAGAAGAGAGTGACCAGGATGATAAGATTACTGAGGCTTATTGAAGGAACTGGGGATGTTAAACCTGGAGAAGATTAAGTGGGTGAAGCAGTGGGTATGATAGATATCTCTTTAGTATTTTAAGAAGGGCTTCTATGTAGGAGAAAAAGATGAAGTTTGTTTTGCTTTGTCTGAGAGCACAATTTTCATTCAATGAAAAGAATAACTTCTTAAAATTAAAAGAAGGCAATGGATTAGATTTGATTCAAGAAACACTTTTAAAATACCTTCCCAAGTTCAAATGTGGCCTCAGTTATATACTAGCTATGTGATCCTGAGCAAATCATTTAACCCTGTTTGCCTCAGTCCTCATCTGCAAAATGAGTTGGAAAAGGAAAATGGCAAACCACTCTAGTCTAGTATCTTTGCCAAGAATATTCTAAAAGGGGTCATGAAGAGTAGGACATGACTGAAACCACTGAATGATGAAAGTGTATCAGGCACTGGTCCAGGTGCTGGGGATATGAAGACAAAAAACAAATAGTTCCTGATCTCAAGGAGCTTTCATTTTACTATATATAATGCATATAATCAGTAAATACAAATGATCTCTAGGTATGAGATTATCTCAAGAGTCCCTTAAAACTTAATCCAGCAGATATTTATTAAGCAACTACTACTATATGTAAGACACTGGAGGCTGAATGACTAAAGGAACAAAATGTTAGGCAGTGGAAAATATTCTTCTTTCAGTTACAAATTGGATAAGATTTTTCTCTCAGACCCATTCTAACTCTAGGAGTCTATGATTCTATGATTTGAAGTTTCTTGATAACTTCTCCAAGTCCTGTTTTCCTGATTTCTTGCCACCTTCAATCTCATCAAATGATGGCAGCTCATGAAATATACATGATAACTTTCCCCCCTTTATGGCCATATAGCACAAAGAAGACAGTGTAAGTGTTACTTTCATTTTATAGATAAGGGAATAGACCCAAGGGGTTTAAGAGACTTTCATGTGACCACATAGGCTTTTAGAGGTGGATCTAGAACATTAATCTAGATCTTCCAATTCCAAGGCTAGTTATCTTTTCTTTATACACTTCACTGCTTCTCTGGCGTCCTCTGTTATATAGCCAAGTCAAATCACTTGTTCCCCACCTACTTTTTGCTGCTCATCTAAAGGAGTGAGATTGTCCTTTTCTAATTCTTCAAGCCCAAGAGGTCATTGGATCAAATGATTATGGAATCTTTTACTCAGGCTATCATGTAATATTATATTATAGAAAAATCATCACAGTAAGATATTGTTTTACCGTTTTATAAATTTAATCATGTATAATGTTAGTTCATGTGAAACTAAAGAATCCAAGGGCTTTGCTTCTATACATTTTATTTGCTTTGTATAGGTAAAAGGAGACTTAATTATGAATCAATCTTTTAAACTGTATTAAAATTAGACCAGTAGAAATCATGTATATAGTAATCAGTTTTCATTATAAACTTTCACACTTTTCAATTTCATATTTGGAAAGTGGCATCTGTCATTGCTGATTAATTTTTAGACCACTAAGGATTCATATAAAGTCAAATTTCATCCTTCAGAAACCTGAATTTAAAACAGTATTAATTTAAGCTCATCAAATTCCAATTCCTTATTATTAGAATCCAGTAATTGAGTAAACTTCTTAAAGTTTTACAAATGCATTAGTTAACTAATTTCTTGCCCCCTTTTTTGGGTAGGGGAAACTAGCACATATGATTATGTGCCAGGCATTGTGCTAAGCCCTGGGCATACAAGAAAGGCAAAAAACACAGGCCCTGCCCTCAGAGAGCTCACATTTTAAAGGGTGAGATGACATGCATAAAATAATAAATTGTATATGTAAGATTTAGACAAAGAATCTTGTACTGCAGACCAGAAGAAATGAAAGATAAGCAATGCATAGACTCTACCATCAATGTATATAAAGTCTTGTAATGTTATAAATGTACCTATAATACAAAATAAAGAAGTAGAAGCAATAGTACATGTAGTGTTTTTCATTTGTGACTGGGTATCTGCAGTGCTTAGTATAATGTTTTATATATACTAGGCATTTTAATAAATGGTTGTTTTTAAACTGAATCGAATTACAATACAAAATACTATTCAAAGTAAAAGGAAAGACAAAAGTTAACATTGTAGTTATTGTAAGAATTTAATGAATAAATCTAAGAAAATATTAAATAAAGACATATATAAGATAAACTGAGGATACTCTCAGAGGAAATGCACTAAGATTAAGGGGTCTGGGAAGGCTTCTTGCATAAGGTGGGATTTTAACTCAGACTAATGAAATTGGGAACTCCAAGCACAACACTTGGCACAATTCCTGGCTCATGGTAGGTAGGTGCTTAAGAAAAATTTATTGACTCATTAATTGAGAAGAAATATTTAAGTAAGTGGAGATAGGCAGGAGAGGGATATAAGTATAAAAAACTTATAGTCAGTGGGGTACTATGGTGGATTAGGCTTGTCAGGGAGGTTTGGAAGAACCAGAATATGGAAATCCTTGTGATGGTATGCAGTGAGCAGTGGAAAAGGTCTACAATATGCCAATCCAATTGAGAAACTGTGTATTATCAAGAATTTCCAGATCCTGTGTGCATTGGACATATATTGTGTTGTGTAACCTAATAAGAGTCTCACCAAGCCATGGGGGGGTGGCAGGTGCTGGCTATATTAGTGTGAGTCATTGTCTAGCTTAGGAATTATCTAAAGGAACATCACTTAGGTGTTTCCCTTCTCCTTAACAGTTACATTATATGAAATGTCTATTAGGGTTGTCCTCTAATATAATGACAACTGAGTGGCCCTGAAAATGGGAGAACTGTGAAGGAAAATGGGAGATGCCTCATAAAACTGACTTGGGTTTTTTTTTTCTGTAATACAAACCACCATTGACCTGAACTGCTGTAATTGGGCATATGTTGCAAATATCATACAATCTTGAAAATGCCATTATATTCAGGCCTTTGCTTCTATCTGGAGTTCTATTTACTGGGCACAGGGTTAGAAGGATCTGAATTCAAATCTTACCTCAGAAACTTACCAGGTGGGAGAATTTACTTATCCTCTTAATCCACATTTCCTCTTTAAAATGGGAATTCTAAGGTTTCTGTCACTCTAAATCACAGGGTCATATGATTTTATGATGAGGGTCCACAGGTTTGAACATGGAAATAGAATACTTCAATTTAACATGTAGATGGAAAATTGATTTTATGACTTGGCTCCATCATATCATTAGGGGGTTTAAACCTATATTTGGAGGGTTCTTAAGCACTCTGTTCAGTAGCTGGAGAAGAATATTGATGGACGGCAGAGATGATTTTATTTTTGTCTTTGTCTTTGGCACCTAGTGAAATCAAGTCAACAAACATTTATTAATCATCTACTATGAGCCAGACATTGTGCAAAATTGTGTGGATACAAAGAAATGCAAAAAACATTCCATGCTCTCCAGGAGCTCACAGTCTAGTGAGAAAGACAAAATGTAGAAAATCCTTATTGGGATGCCATGCAGAATGGGCAGAGAAAATTTGAATCAGAACTACAGTTCTTTAAGAATTAGAGACTCACCAAGACTACACCAAATGTCTTTGGACTCCAGAAGGAGGACTACTCAGTTGAAATGTTCTTCTTTGAATCCCCAAAGCTGGAGTTCATCCATTAGTTTAGATTCTGAAGGAAAGGGATGAGGGTTCTCAAAATAGTTGGTTGGTAAATCAGTGATCTTAGGCTAATCTATGGGGCAAGTGTTCAGCATTTAGTGGGATGGAAAGTGTCCAGGACAGTGTTTTCTCAGTCATCAAAAGTCAGAATCTCAGATTGGGAAAGGACTGGAGAGGTAATCTAGTCAACCCTGTACCTGAACAAACTAACTAATAATAATGGTTAGCATTTACATACCTTTGTAATTTGGCAAAGTACATCATTTGATAATCAAAAACAACCTTTTGAAGTAGATACTGTCATTATCCCTATTTTAAATTTGAGGGAATGGAGGTCAAAAGAATGAGTGACTTACCTGAGAACTTGTAAAGATCTGAAGGAGGAACTGAACTAAGATCTTCATTACTTCAAATCCACCACTTTATCCAGTCCATCAACTAGCTGTCCTAAATTCTTCAGCAATATACCTGGAAAGTAACCATTCTTGGTTTGAAGACCACTAATGAAGATATTCTTAACTAGGGTCCATAGAACACATTTCATGTTTAGTGAACTTCAAAGGGAAAAATATTACATCTTTAATTTAAAAATTCCTAACTCTAATTTAGCATATCCTCCAATAATTGAAAAAAAACCCTATTAGTCTGAGAAATTGCAGAAAAGGTTTTATCAGACCACCAAAAGAGTAACACACACACGTACACACACTCACACTCAAATTTAAGCACTTCCTAGAGAATAGGAAGTAACTTCTGAGGGCTACTACTCCTTCCACTTCTAAAAGATTGTAGCAGAAATACTTTCCCAGAATTAGGTCTAAATCTAGGACCAGCATATAGAATGAATTCTATTAAGTTTTGCAGAGTGTAATAGAAGTAAGGAAGGAAAGAAGAATAATAAGAAGGAAATAAACATTTCTTAAATGTGCACTATATGCCAGGCACTATGCTTAGTGCTTTATATATATTTTCTCACTTAATCTTCACAACAATCCAGAAAGGTAGATGCTGTTATTACCATCATTTTACAGTTGAAGAAACTGAGGCAGACAGGTTAAATGACTTGCCTAGGTTCATATAGATAGTATCTAAGCTTTTTCTGATTCTAGGATCAGCACTCTACCCACTGTACTACTGAACTCTCTGAGTTCTTACTAGTTTTTAGTTGTAGTTCTGGTCACATAATTTTATTTCTCTGGGCTCTGGTTTTCTCCTCTATAAAAAGAGGAGATTAATTTGGATGATCTCTAAGGTTTCTTCTATCTACATAATTTGATATCCTCTATTCTTTCTAGTGCTAAAAATTCCTAATTAGATTGAATGCCCATTACTTGCCAAAAATATATTCTAGGAGCGATACTAAAGAAGATACATTAGTTAAACAGAAATGATCCATATAAACACATGGAACAAGGCAGATGTCACTAAACTATTTTTTTATCACAAAAAATTTTAATGTATGTATTCTCACAGATGTATAATTATAAATATATAAATTATATCTGTATATTAATATATAAATATATATTTTAAAACTTATAGGAAAGTAGAAATAAAAAAACAAGATAGACAAAATAATATTTATTCCTAGATTCAATAGCTCTTTTTCAACAACTTCAAAGGTGTCTCTGCACATGGACACCAGAGAATAGCAAGGAGAAATAAGCTCTTCTCAAGTGAACAAAGAAATAGAAAAAAAACAACAAAACAGGAAATACAAGAGATATCTTCAAGAAAATTAGAGATATAAAAATGGAAAAATGTCCATTATTAAAAGACAAGAATAGTATGGACTTAGTAGAAGTAGAAGAAATTACGAAGCAGTGACAAGAATATACAGAAGTGATATATGAGAAAGATATCAAAATCAACAAAAAACATAATATTGTGGTTACTGATCTAAAGCCATATATCCTGGACAACAAATCAAATCAAATTGATCTTAGGAAGCAATGGTAACAATAAGGCTAGGGGTGATGACAGAATTCTAGCCGAGTTATTTAAAATCCTAAAAGATGATGCTATTAGAGTATTGCATTCAATATGCCAGAAAATCTGGAAAATCCAATAGTGGCCATTGAATTGTAAAAGATTAGTTTATGGCTCAATCTTAAAGAATAGAAATGCCAAAGAATGTTCAAATTACTGACCAATTGCACTCATTTCACATATTAGCAAGGTTATGCTTAAGATTCTATAAGATAGGCTTCAGCAATATGTGAACTGAGAACTACTTGAAGCTCAGGCTGGTTTCCAAAGAGGCAGAGGTACTAGAGGCCAAATGATGAATATTTGCTGGATTATGGAAAAAACAAGGGAGTGCTAGGAAAAAATGCATTCATTGATTACACTAAAGCCTATGACTGTGTGAATCATAAGAACATGTAATGAGTCCTCAAAGAGATGAGAGTACTAGATCATTCTACTTATCACCTGAGGAACCTGTATCTGGGTCAAGAAACAACAGTTAGAATTGAACATGGAACAACTGAGTGGTCTAAGATTGATAAAAAAAATATGACAAGACTGCCTATTGTCACCTTATTTGACTTAATTGCAAAGTATATTATGTGAAATGCTGGATGAATCAAAAGCTAGAATTAATGTTGCTAGGAGAAATATCAACAATCTTAGATACATATATGATAGTTCTCTGATGGAAAAAGTAAAGAATTAAGAAGTCTTTTGATGAGGGTGAAAGAGGAGAGTGAAAAGACTGACTTTAAATTTAACAAAAAACCCCTAAAGATCATGACAACTAGTCTCATCACTTCCTGGAAAATAGAGAAGAAATGGAAGCAGTGCCAGATTCATTATTGGGCTCAAAGATCAATGCAGATGATGACTGCAGCCATAAAATTAATAGACATTTGCTCATTGGAAATGTTATGAATGAAATTTAACAAAAAGTTAAACTGAGATATGTTTCTCTGAGAAAGATATCTTATTATCAGAGCTGGTAACCTGAGAATGAGATGGGGCAATAGTTGCCTCAGTTTCTAACCAAAGATCCAGAATTGAAAAAGTGATTCATTTTTATAAGCATACTACAAAGAATACTACAGAGAAGTTTGTATCATGAGGTAGTGGACAAGATGATTGGTTATAAAAGTGAGGTGAAAGGAACAACATGATTGTTTGAAAGCTTGGTGGTAGTGAGGGGCTAGCAATGACCTCCTTCTCTCCTGTGTCTAAGAAGAATTCATTTTTTGAGTCCAGTTGTGGTTTAGAGATAATGTACCAGACTTTTGGGACAGCAAACCAGACATCTTTGAAGGATAGTTTGAATGGTGTAAAGATATTAGCTTAACTCCCTTATAGCAAGCTACAACCCAGAAGGTTAGCTACATTTCTTGAGGTAAGAACTGAACAATAATAAGCAAGAGAACTGGATTTCTACATCTAACCTATTACAAACTGGCTTAATTCTGAATTAAGTGCAGAGATAAAGCACCTTGACTTAGACAATTATAAGGGAAAGCCAATTAATTGGAAATAGAATCAATAAAAGGGATATAAATTCAATTTAGACTTTTCAGTTCCTCCCTTTGATCCACAAGAGACAGTGATGTTTCATAAATTCCTTAAATCAAAATGACTCCTGTGATAACTCTAGCAGTCATTACTAAGAGTTCAAAGACATCAAATTTTCTAGTGTAACTTGAAGAAAGACTTTAACACTAATGCAAAGTTTAGAAAGCATTGTAAGGCAGAGGGCAATAAGTGTCTATTCACTAAGAATATGAAACAGGCTATTTCTTGCACCTAAGTAAACCAAGAGAAGAGATTCCACTAGTAATCATTGAAGAGAATAAGATGGTGGTGTCTCTGGATCTTGCGTAGGACTGTAACAATTTCTTTTTTTTTTTTACATTTTAAAAAATTTTTTAGAAAAAAATTTTCCATGGTTACATGATTCATGGTCTTGCTCTCTCTCCCCCTCTACCTCCACCCTTCAGTAGCTGATGTACATTACCACTGGTTTCTTCCTGTGTCATCAGTCGAGACCTATTTCCATATTATTGATAATTGTTCTAGGGAGGTCATTAAGAGTCTACATCCTAATCATGTCCGCATCAACCCATGTGTTCAAGCAGTTGTTTTTCTTCTGTGTTTCCAC
>NC_058130.1:623041398-623096881 GCF_016433145.1 Gracilinanus agilis
CTTTATGGAATATAAATTTACTCCATTTTGTTTTCCCATTTTTCTTAATATTACCTTCTTCCACCACTCCCCCAGTTTTACATATATGTTCACATTTAATCCTATTATACAATTTGTCACTGTTCCCTCTATGTAAACTTCTTCTAGTTACCCTGTTGGTAATAATAATTTTCAATATTTGCCAATATCTTCTTTTCTTCTAGGGATACAAATCAATTGAACTTATTGGGTCCCTTAAAGAAAAGATTTCCCCCCTACCCCCACTATCTTAATTACTTTATGGTGATTCTCTTGAGTTCTATGTTCGGGCAGCAAACTCTCTGTTTAAGTCCAGTTTTTTATTAATGCTTGGAAGTTCTCAATTTTATTGAATGACCATATTTTCCCCTGCAAAAATATAGTCAGCGTTCCTGGATACTTGATTCTTGGTTGTAGACCCAGTTCTCTTGCTTTCTGGAATATTATGTTCCATGCCTTCCTGTTCTTCAATGTAGATGCAGCCAGATCCTGTGTTATCCTACCTGTGGTTCTCTGGTATCTGAATGACTTCTTTTTAGCAGCTTGTAATATTTTTTCCTTGGTCTGGTAGTTTTTGAATTTGGCTATAATATTCCTGGAAGTTGTCAGTTGTAGATTAAATGTAGGAGGTGATCTGTGGATTCTTTCAATTTTCACTTTTCCCTTGTTTGAGAATCTCAGGGCAGTTGTCTCTGATAATTTCTTGTAGGATGATGTCTAAACTTTTTCTTTTGTCATGATGTTCAGGTAAGCCAATAATTTTTAAACTGTCTCTTCTAACTCTATTCTCCAGATCTTTGGTTGAATCAATAAGGTGTTTCATATTTTCCTCAAATTTTTCATTTTTTAAATTTTGTTTCATATATTCTTGCTGCCTTGTGAAGTCATTTGCTTCTAGTTGTTGAGTTCTATCTTTTAAAGACTGAATTTCATCCCTGGCTTTTTGGTCATTCTTCTTCTTGTCTGATTTTCTTTGTAGATCATCTTTTACCTTCTTTGCTTCATTTTCAAGCTGGCCAATTCTGGCTTTTAAGATTTTATTTTCTTGTTTTAGTGCATTTTTTTTTTCAAATTGTCTTCAGACTCTTTTGATCACTTTTTGAGTTCCTGAAGTTCCTGAGTTAATTGAATTTTGAGATCTTCCAAAGCCTACATCCAATTCGCTGGAACTTATTCCTCTTCTTCTATTTCATTTGCTCTCTTTTCACTTCCTTGAAAGAAGCTGTCAATTGTCATTTCTTTTCTCTTTTTCTGTTGTTTACTCATATTTTTTCCTTTTCTGTTCTGGTAGTCTAATCAGATGTATTTAATAAGCTTTGATGAAAACTCTTCCCCCATCTGGCCATGGAGGTTTGTAGTTACTTTCTCTGCAGTATATGGGGGAAGATGTTGGAGTTTCCGTGCCCTCTGAAGACTTCTTGTCTGTCTAATTGATGGGATTAAGCCTGCATTTATTAGATTAGTATGTATTGCTTAATGTACCCTGAGGTTAAAACCTGGAGAGGAAAAAAAAAGGAGTGGGGGTTCAAGATGGAGTGTTTTATCTAAGCTGTCCAGCAATAGGGTCCCACTTCTCTGTTCTGCTGTTTCCTGGTTTTCTTTCCTCTTGAAACCCTTTGTTCTCAATCTTGATTTGATAAAGCCAGGTGGTCTGAGGTTTGACTACATCTAAGCTGCCATCTTCTGAGTATTTTTGCTGTGTTTCTCTGGTTTTCTCCTTCAGTCACCTCCCAGGTGCCTGTGTTCAACTTCCTGAGTCTTGCGCCAGCAAGGCCCTCTCCCCAGGTTGGTGAGCCCACCTGCCCGGAGATTTCAGTGGCTACTGGAGACTCTGCACAGCACATGGGGTAGGGGTTCTGGGATTCCCCTTCTATACCCTCAGACTTGACAGTTCAAAAATTCAAGCCTTTTTCTTGGCGTACCTCTTTAGCTGTCCAGCAGTAGGGTCCCCCTGCTCTGTCCCATTGCTAGATTTGGTCCTCTTTCTTCTTGAAGCACATTGTTTTCTATCTTGATATGGAAGGGTAAGGACATTTTAAGATTTGCTCCATCTAAGCCGCCATCTTCCCAGAATCTATAACAATTTCTAATGATCAATTACTGTAAGAATAACAAGCTAGATTGACCTTAGCACAGGTTATAGTAAGAATCTCTAAAACCATGGATTAACATAAAAAGGGAAATTCACATTTCGGAGTAACTTAAAGAAAACTTAGCAACCATAGATTTTATGAAATAAAAGACCAAAAAAATTACAATGATGTTAACATTAATAAGTCCTCTTCTATCCTAATAAACTAAACTAATAACCTATTCATAATATCCATTTAATGAACTCATTTCATCTTGGGTCTCAGATGTCCCATATAACCATCTGATCTTTGGGAAATTATCTTCTATTGGGTCTGGAATAAGACACAGAAAAAGGGAAGCTCTGAAGGAGTCTCCTCTTCAGTAGAATTGCTTTGCTGGTTCCATATCACTTATAGAAATTCCTGAATGTGCCTTCTAAAATATTTTACAAAGCATATCTCAACACAATTTAGAATGGCTTACTAAATTTTACTTCTCCAATAATCAGTTTATGTGATGAAGACCAATTCAAACCTCATGATTCTAAACTTCTTAGCAATGAAGCTATAAAAACAGTCAAATTAGGAACCTATAGTTCACTTGAATCTTCAAAGAATTTAGATCCTTAAATATCCCTCCATGTTCCTATCATTGTTTAAACCCTGTATAGACACTATGAATGACATGCTTTAGAATCCTAAAAAAAAGTCCATGAGGATCTGACTTGTAAAATGAGTCTTTCTGGTTAATGATTTAATATTTACCAAAGTAAATATGTAAGCTATGACTAAGAGTGCTTGTCTAAATTGGCACTGATGCTTTTATCATTTAAATTCTTGTAATGTAAACTGTCCAATTGCTATGTTGATATATTAAGGAATTAAAATACCAATTGAAAAAATTAGTTTGAAGTACTACAGAAGGCAGAACTATGAAAATCTTTTAAATGTCTGAAAACCTTTTAAGTTACATATGTAATTTGATTTTGTTGCTCTCTCAAAAATTTTCCCTTCAATTTAGAATTCAAAATTTACTTATTTTTTTCTTTATTTTATTTGAATAACAAATTTCCACATTTTCCAAAGTTATATGATTCATGTTGTCTCCCTCCTTTCTCCCCTTCCTCTTTCCTGGAATTTACAAGCCATTCAGTCTGGGTTATGTATGTATTATCAAGAAAAACACATTTCCACATTACTCAATTTTGTAGGTGAATAACCTTATGAAACAAAAACTACCCAAATAGTCAAATGATAAATCATATGTTATAATCTACATTTATATCCCAACAGCTCTTTCTCTGAAGATGGATAGCATAGAGTTCCAAATTTAAATACCAATTAATTTCACTTCAATTCCCCTGTTAGTAGAATTAAAGACTGATAAGGACCTAATGCTTACATAAAAGCATAAGTAACAATACTCTCTTTAAGTAGATGACCATTAGGCCATATATAAATTTAATTTAAAAGTTAATTATACTCCAAAAGTAACAAAAGGCATATGATAAATGTGTAAATATACCACATAATTAAATCCAAGTTGTATACAAAAATTAGTGCATATCATATGAGTTATCTTATAGTAAAATATATTTGTCTTTTAGGAAAATGCTATATAGAGTTGTTAATCCCACACTAAATGATAAACCCAAGTAAAATAGACTTTCCCTTTGAGGTAACAAAATAATCTATAAATAATTCTCTAAGGTTACTGATTATGCTGGAATTATTTTTAAAATTAAATTGAAGATGCTTCTAATTTAATCTTAATAATTAACTTATATTTTGGTCTCACAAACTATCTAACTATTCCTCAACATTCTTATCTTACACATAAATATACAAATATTAACAGGCAGATGACAAATCCTAGTATTACTCTGTTTAGTAGTTTAAAATATTGAAATGACTATAATCTCAAATTGAAATGGGTAACATGGATGCTAAGGTATCACAACAACAAGACTGATTCTATTAAAAATCACAGTTCCACTTGCCCTGTTTAGAGAGAAATTTGAAAATATGATAATACTATTTACAATATGAATTTAAAATAGAAAATGTATTACTAATCAGATGATATTAATATAGTCAAATGTATTTCCAAATTATCTAGCATAGAAATTTATTCATTCTATCACAAGTTGCTTTTAAATTCATAATCCTGAATTTGGAAAGGCATTATGATGCACAAAATACATTTTAATAAAGACCCAATTAGCAGAAAAAAATAACATGTACATAAGCCAAACGAAAGCAAATAAACCAAATGAATCACAAAGCAAGATTGCCAGGATCTATATATCTGTAAATCTGTATATATATAATAATATAATATATAGTTCTATATTATATATAATATATGCATGTATACATGTATTTGTGTGTTTATATATGTATATAAATACGTATATCCACATACATACATACATGCCTTGTTAGGCCAGCTCAAAATATACTAGGTTAAATGTTGTAATTTATTGTTAAAATACCTTACTCTACTTAGAGAACTTCTAAGGTCTTAGAACTCTTCATTACACAGATGAAGACCTTCTAAAGACATCGCTGCTATATCAAATTCATAGTTAAACACTATCATTATCTAATGTATTGCTAAAGGAATAGTTTTCAATCATTTAATATTAGTCTTTTAAAAATTTAATCCATAACCAAACCTCATATTTCTATTAAAACAAAACTTTAAATTTATGTTAGGCACCTTCTTTATTCATGATAGAGACTGAAAAACTTAGATAACATGGTTTAAGATCACATAGCTAACAGTTTTTAAGATCATGCAGCCAAAAAATTTTCTGAGTCCAGAGGGTAACTCAGGTCTCGCTGGTCCATGCATTTACTGCCTATAAGTCTGGACTAATATCAAATAGCAGAATAAATTCTGAGCATATCCTGATTTAGTTTGAGTACATATATGAAAACTTATAAAATCTCAAAAAGAACTTTTTGCTACCAGTTTACTCCTACCTTTTATAACTTTCTATTTACTCTCAAATCAAGGTACTTAAACAGTCGCATAAAGTTCTCCATGTCCTTATTTCAACAAAACCTCAAACTCCTTCAAGTCTCTCTTTTCAGTATAAACTTTCTTTTTTATATACCTCTTCCATGACATTAAAGCAATATCTTTCTTTTTTCTTTCATATTCTTATCTTAAACTAGCTTTTATTTTGTTCTCTTTCCCATGTTTTTTGCATTATTGAATCCTTCATGATTAAAAAACATACATTATTGTTTGAAGAAAACCAATGATTTATTAAAATTATGTTCCTTAAGTTGCATCTCTGCCATTAATATACATATAGCTCTGATGAATTATTGCTAATTCTGTTATTCTCTAGGGGCTAAAGTTCCCCAAATTCATTAAAATATTCTTAGTAAATATGAAAACTTTTAAACAGCTTATAAAAATCTGATCTATAACAATAAATTTTGATATATTATTCACAAAACCAACATGAAACATTTCTCCAAATAAAATTTTACTTACATTTAAGTTGCTCCCAGCAAGATAATTCTTAAAATTCAAATACAGAATTTATTACGTGTTTAGGTAAGGGTCACATAATTTACTATTATGTAATTATATACTATTATACAATTATATAAATTGCTAATTTCAGAACATCTTTTTTTCAAATAGTTATTTCTAAATTTATCAGTATTTAGTTATAATTTATTATATTCCTAAACATGCAATTAGACTTTTAATCAAACCCATTTATTTTTTGGTTGTTCTCTGATGTATGTAAACTTTACCTACTTTTTGTGAACCTGGAAAGAGTGAATAGGCAGTTTTCTTAGTTCCAGATCTATTTTAAAATGGAAAACTATAGCCCATTTTGTTTTCTTCAATATGAAACTTCACTGTCACTGGCCTCAAATTTGCCTCTATAACCTATTAAAGGCCTCTATCTCCTAGCTATTAAAACAATTAATATATCATTTGCTGGGCAAAGAAGGATAAGATACTAGTCTCAGTTATCTTAAAACAAATCCTAAAGAAAGTTAACCCAAAACATGCTAGAATAGTTCAACACTTAAATAAAACATTCGAACTATTTGGAGATTCAGAGTAGAGAACTTACATTTAGTCATGAATTTTATCATACCTTAGTTAAAAACAATACAAATCAAATGCTCCCTCTTATCTTGTCTGTCTCCTAGACTTTGGCCAGAATCTGAGAGAAAGTGAGATTCTTTTTCAAATAAAAATTCTTTCAAAAGTATATAAGTTCCCTTTGGTTCCCATCAGATAAAAAATCTCAAACCCAAAGCTATAGAACAAATACATAGCCAAAAAAAACAACAGAAAACACTTAAAGGTTTGAGGCAGTAATCATGTTTCTTTACTTATGAATTATGAGATTTCAGCTAATAGCCTCTTGAATATTATATCTTTTTTTGCCCTGACAAAGAACATCCTCTGCTCAAAAAGAATGACTGGTTCATTTTGTCTAAATTCCACTGACAGACCTTACATGTTGCTATATTCAATTTGGAACTTATTAGATGTCTCTAAATACTATGCCAAAGACACACAGGGACACACAGACATAAAGAAATGGAACTTTTAAGAAATTATCTTCTCCATAAGTCAGGTGCTCTTCTTTTTTTCCCTTTTTAAATATTGTATGCTTAATAATCACCACCACCACTAAAAAAAAACCCCATTTAACTAAGAGCACAAAAATTTTGTGTAAAGCCACAAAATCTACATAGTACAGAATTTGTTTAAAATATGTAAATTACATTCATGTGCTAATATAAACACCCTCTGCTTTTGAGTTCCCTTTGGATTTCTTTACTTGGATTCCCAGTCTGATGAAAAGACTTCTCTGGATGTTCACAGTTGGTTGTTATAAGTTTTTGACAGCTGATACAAAATACTGATTAACAAACAAAACAGTCAAAATATGTTAGCTATAGTTAATAAATTTTAGTACAAAGTCTAAGCACATTATTAATCCTGTCACTAATAGCCTCAGGCAATATTTTAGGAAAAGACTCATAGATTTTATAACAGACAATAATTCGCAAGAAGAAATTTAAAAATACACAAAATTGTCTCTCAGAATCATAAAATTTGAGGACCCTACTATTGACAAACATTCCTAGGAAACAAATACTAGTAATAAACTCCTAATTTTACAACTAACTATATGATTGCATCTGTTGTCTTTAGTAGGAATCAGGAGATAGTATACTTAACATAAAAGAATGTTTATCATAGGAGCTCTGATGCTAACTCTTTCCTTATCTATCATAGTTGATTAACAACTAGGACTAACTTTTCTAACACTCTGGTTATACATACTTTCTAAAGTATTATATAAGATTAATTATTTTTATGCTAAATGATATAAAAAGAAATTAATTGAAACAAATGCAAGTTAAACTCTTTATTCAGGCCCTGATGTTGTATCCTTTTTATTACTCATTTTCTTCCTTTGGATTTATTAATCTCATTACACTCAATATCATAGTGACTAATATGTATTTCCATCTACTTTGTTCCTCCTCACTGTTGTCCTTCTTCCTTTTTTTTTCCTGCCATATCCCTACTCAGATGTCCAATTTTCTTCGAATAATACTGTTCCACTACCTTCCCCCCAAAGCCTCCCTTATTCTCTTTTTTGCACTACTAGTTCCAAATTGTCCCAATTTTCCAAAGGTCTCTCCTTTGTCTCTTGTCCCTTACCTTTTAATTCTTTTTTTAATCCACATTTCCAAAGACCATTTCCTTATCTCTACAGCTGTGCCATCCTACTTGATATGAGTTCCTTTCTAAAAATCTTTCCCCTATCTTGTCCTTCCTTTCCCCTCACCTTACCCCTCCATACCTCTTGATATGCATTTTCCTCCTCAATCTCTCCCTTATCCCCTCCCCTCCCCTGCTCTGTCTCCTATTTCTCAGTACATTACAATTTTTTTTACCCTTCTAATTATGTATGTTGTTCTCTCTTTATCCCAGGTCTGATGAGAATAGATTTCTAATACCACCAGCCCTCCATCTCTTCCTCCCCTTCTCTGTAGCAGTTCCTCCACTAATTTTTCCTCCATATAAGATAGCCATTCCACCTATCATCTCCTGATCTATTCTACAACTAGTTTGGCTCATTATATTATATTAACTTGAACCGGAGTTCAAGTTATATTAACTTGAACCGGAGTCTTCCATCCATACATGTGCCCTCAAAATACTCAGACAATGATACCATTCCCAGAGGCCATAGATGACATTTTACCACATAGGAATCAAACAATTTGGCCTTTTGAGTTGGTTATGATTAGTTTTTCATTACCTGTGCATATTTCTTATAGATCAAATTTTCTGCTGAATTCTGAATTCTTCCTAGGAATAGTTGAAAGCTATTTAGTTTGTTGGATTTCTATTTTTTGTCTTTTATAATTATGCCCAACTTTGCTGGATATGCTATTCTTGGTTGCTGGAAGATTCCAGTGGCATCCTCTGGAATGGAGGCTCCAAGGGCTCAGCAAAGTGAAGTTGCTAACCTTCCCCTCAGGCCTTACCTTGTTGATTCCACTCTCTTTTCTCTGTTCTTACCACCAGGGTCTAGGTGGGACTGAGGGCTGGGAAGCCAGAAACCTTTCTCCCTATTTTTCCCAGGCTATTCAGCTTCACTTCATACTCTTTTGTGTTTTTGCAGCTTTAAACTTTCATTCTGTGGAGTTATTTTTGGTTGTTTGTGGGAGCATTAGGAGGGTGAGAAAGCTTCACACACAAATCTACCATTTTACCACAATGCATCCTCAAGTGTCTTTGTTTTTTGAGGGTCTCTTCTTGAAAAAAGAAAACTTTCAGCTTGAATAATCCAGTGACTCTTCTTAGAAAAAGAAAAAAAAAACCAACTAAATATAATACTATTAGCCTTTTGGACAAAAGTCTCTCTAGGAAACCAAAAAAGTTCTCAAAGAATGTACCAGAAGGGATTTTTTTGGCAACTCATCAATTATTCCTAAATTGTCACACTAAATGCAAACAGCACAACAAGTACTTCCAAATAATGGGTGCTTACCTTTACCCAGTCAGAATTGTGGAATTTGAGATGGAAGGAAGAGATTGATCTCTATATACAGTCACCTTAGGAGAAGCTCCCTTTATAGGTGAAAAATATTTTGCTAGGAAAAGCTAAAGAATAAAGGGGATTCCCCAGGAGACCTACGGGGAAACTCAATTCCTTCCATCCTACTGATTCTACTAAAACCTTCAGTAGTGTTATTTAACAGAATGACTAAGGAATCATGCTTTTCTGAGAAATATGCCATTTTATCATTAGGACCAGTAATGTAAGGGTAGGATAGGTCAATGGCTGCCTCAGTTTTTAGCCAAAGACCCAGAATTGAAGATACAATTCATTTTTATAATTCTAGAATAAAGAACAGTTCAGAGAAGGTGACATCATGGGGTTTCTGGACAAAAATATTAGTTTGCCAAGGCAAGGGGAACAACATGCTTAGTTAGAAGTTTGGTGATAATGGAGGGCTAGCAATGACCTCCTTGCTACCTGTGACTAAAATGTGCATTGTTTGAGTCCAGCTGCAAAGTCTAGAAATAATGGACTATCTTTTTTAGACCAGAAAACCAAAATCCTTGAAGGAGAGCTTGGTAGTATAAAGGTATTAGACCCAACTCCATTAAAGCAAAGCTTCATCTTCCAAGGTTAGCTAAATTCTATAATGCAGGAATAGAAAAATGATTACTAATAGAGCACTGGATTTCTAAACTTAACCCATTACAAACTGACTGAATGTTGAACTAAATTCAGAGATAAAGGTACCTTGACTTAGGCAGTTATGATTGAATATATGACCAATAAAAATGATGCAGAGATGAAAACATATGATTTGTCACATGTTTATTTGAGTATATGATTAGGAGTTTTGCTTTTATAAAATTATCTCTTACAAAAATGAATAATATGGAAATGGGTTTGAGTGAAAATGCACATTTAAACCAGTGGAATTGCTTGTCAACTCAGGGAGGGGGAAGGGAAGAGGGAAGAGGGAAAGGAGACAACATGAATCATGTAACTTTGGAAAAAATGCTAATTCATTATAAAATAAATATAATTTAAAAAAGCAATGCAGAATTAATAACTTCTCAGAAGGAAAGCTATGGCAAATCTGGATAGTATATTAAAAATCAAAGACATCACCTTACTGACAAAGGTCTATAAAATATAGTCAAAACTATGTGTTTTTTTTAAAAGTAGTAATGTATGACTGTCAAGAGTTTGACTATAAGGAAAGCTGAGAGGCACAGAATTGATACTTTCAAATTGTGGTGCCAGAGAATATTTTTGAGAGATTTTCAACAGTAAGGAGATCAAATCAGTCATTATTTAAAGAAATTATTTCAGACTACTTATTGAAAGGACATACTAAAGCTGAAGCATAAATATTTTGACCACATAATGAGATGACAGGACTCATTGGAAAAGACTGATATTGGGAAAGATTGAAGGCTAAAGGAGAAGAAACTAGCAGAGAAAAAGATGGATAGAAAGTGTCATGAGTGCAACAAACATAAACTCAGACAGATTATGGGAGATAGTGGAGGATAAAAGGAACTGGCGTGCTATGAGGTCACAAAGAGTTAGACATGACTGAATGAATTAATAATAAAATAATAAATAAAACACTAAAATAGTCAACAGAGAGGCATTCGTGTTGACTAACTAGGGAAGTTGACATAGTCAATTGAATTTTGGGAAAATTAGTTTTACAGCAGTGTGGAGGTTGGATTAGAGTGAGGAGAAAATGGGCAAGGAGACCAATTAGGAAGCTAGTGCAGTAGTTCAGGCAAGATGTGATGAATGTCAGAATTAAGGTTGCTATTTCATGAGAAGCAAGATGGGGAATGATTTCAGATGTTTTGCAATGACAGAAATGGCAAGATTTAAAGTAGGGAAATCTGGAAAAGAGGTAGGGAAAATGATTAAGTTCCATTTTGGACATTCCGTTGAGAATGACAGTTTGTGCTGTTGAGACTATATATAGAAACAATAATCAAACCCATGAGAGTTGTTGAAATAACCAAATAAGAGTGCATAGAGAGAAGAGAAGGTCCAGGAAAGAGCCTTTGGGAATATCCATAGTTAGAAGGTGTGATATAAACGATGTTGCAGAAAAGGAATCCATGGCTGATTTGTGACACAGGTAGGAGAGAGAAAGGCGGTAACAATACAGAGAAGAGGTTGTATCCAGAAAAGATGGTGGTCAGCAGTATTAAATGTTGCAGGGATACTAAGGATTAATGTTGATGAAAAGGTCATCATATCTGACAATTAAGACATAAATAATAACTATGAAGAGGGCAATTTGAATTCAGTAGAGAGCTAAGAATGAGTAGGAGGTTGAGAACCTCAGAGAATGGAAGTATGGTGGTACTCTCTATAGAAAATAATGAAGATGGGAAGAGATAATTTAATTGAAACCCAGGATACATCTCATCATTTCCAAATGAAAATGGTAGGGGAAAAGAAAGAGATAAGGAGAGGGGGAAAAAGAAAAGGGGGGGTAAAAAGGGAGAGTGAGAGAAGAAAGGAGAAATTGAGAGAGAGAGAGAGAGAGAGAAGAAAGAGGAGAGTCTGGTGGAGGAAATGGCTTACTCATTATCCATTGCCCCAAAGGTACAACTAGCTTTTCTGCTGATAGGAAATAGGGCATGGGAGTGACTGGGCTAGGATTGGTAAACAACTTGCCTTCCATACCTAGGTAGGGCTAAATTATATCCTGCTTGTCCTGAGGGGTGCATCCCAGGCAGCCACTGAAGGCCAGGTCAGTTGTGGAAAGGCATGCTATGTCTTGGAGATAAGCTCACTGTAAGATTCACTATGGAGGGTGGGCAGGTAGGTGGAATTCAATTCATCTTTCTCCCTTTTGATTGGCTAATCATCTAATCTTTGGGGTTAAGCTAGAGTACTCTCGTGGTCATTCCATGGCCCCCTCTTTGGAGATCACTGAAATAGAGAACATGGAGAGAAGATAGTGTACAATTAAGAGCCAAGATTGAATAGCTCCCTTTCCTTCTGCAAGGACTAGCAGCCTTCTACTACTATCTTCAGTTTCAAGTAACTCTCCTTTATCTCCTCATGGAAAGACTCCTATATTAGGAAATACTACTTCTGTGTGCTATTCCAAATTTTAAAAATCTGAGAGACACATCTGGATACAGAATTCTCAATGAATGACATCCAGACTGAGTTCAAAAGTCACCTCCTTCATAGGGATTTTCCTCATTTCCCCCAACTGATAACCCATGGTATCCTCTCACTCTCTGGTTCCAATATATTGTATGATGCAAGTTACTTTTTCTTTGTATCCTCAGTACTTAACAGAAAGTCTGCCATGTAGTTGGTATCTAATAAGTGTTTAATGAATTAATTGAATGAATTAATGAGTGAAACAATAGTTTGCCTATCTGCTTGCCAAAATTAATGCTACTAATATGTTGACTCCATAGTGTTAAAATCATTAATCTAGGATAAGAAGGATGCCACCTTGACATATAACACTTTAACAATAGTTATTGAATTTTCTATATATGTTAAATTCCATTTACACATTTGCCTATTTTATATGGTTCTAGAAAATCACTCACCTTAGAATTTTTCTTTTTTCTTTTTTTGCAGAATTAAAGTCTGGTCAACAAATTAATTATGAGGAACTAGAAAAGTTATGTAAAATCAAAGGACTTAAAACTGGGTAAGAAGAATATGCTGACTTAAATTTATATAGCTTAAGTAAATAGGAAGATATTTAATTTGGGCAGAGCATATAGGAATAAAATAATTATTTATTCTTACCTCATTTCTTTAGAATAAATGCCATTCTTTAAGTAAATAATTTAGTAGGGAACAAAATTATTATGAGCTTGGTACTTCTAATATTCAGTGTGCATTGAGGCAATATGAAATTGTGAAAATAGGTCTATTCTTGGGGTCAAAAAGAATTGGGTTCAGCTCTTTATTTTGACATGGGAAAATCACTTCATTTTTTAGTATTTCAGGCAAATCTCTAAAACTATAATTTGGAGAGAGTTGTTGCTCTGTATTCAGAGGGAGTCATCTACATCAATGAAATTACAAGTCTGGGTACAAACATATATTTATATTAGAGAAAACATTAGTATATGGTCAAAAGAACATATTGAAGTAAATATGGCATTACCACTGTAGAATAAAAAGGGTGTCCTTTGATTTCAAGTGTCCATCTTCTCAACAAAGCAGCCAGGATTCATAATTTCATAGACATAGACATGGAGAAATATTGAAAGCCTTTTGAAAAGTATGGTATTTGGTGACTTCTTTTCCTTTCCGACTGAAAGCAGCATACTATTTTCTTGCTTTTTCCTAGGATGCCTAAGAAACTTGAATCATGTTTGCCTAGAACTGTGACTCAAAGGAAAAAGTATTGTCATTCCTAGGGAATGGGGCAAAAACAGTTAACTAACCTCTTTGGTTCCTCAAATCTTAATAAGATAATTTTTATTGCTTTTGGTAAAAAAAGATGACCTACATCTGTGTTGATTAGAAACATGTTAGGGCAAATGTATATTTGTGATGCCTTATTATCTGGAGAACTAATAATTAATTTAACATGGTTTGAAAATAGGAACTCATTTTGTTTTGCTTGATAGTCTAGTCTTTTCTTGGACAACATGCTTCAAATGTGATCCTTGGCAAGACATAAGTATCTTGAAGATTTTTTGCCTAGTTGTCAAAACACTTTATATCCAAGATATAGACATTTTGCCTGATTTATTTTGTAATCAATAATAATGAATTATATTCAAATAACATTTTAAAATCAACAAAGTGTTTTGTGGGTTTTTTTGGAGGGAAGGGTATACCACTGTGCAGACAGTACCTTCATTATAATTTAAAATCTTAGATAGTACCCTGGAGGTTAAGGGAATTGCCCAGAATCATGATATAGTTAGAAGCAGGACTAGAATCCAAGTCTTGCTGAATCTGAGGCAGGCTCTCTTATCAATTGCACTATGCTGTCTCTGGGTTTTACATATGCCTTTGGTATGGGCATTTCCTCCAAAGGAACAAATTATAAGTCATCTCTTTCTTTTTCATTGTACTTGATTCTTGTCCAAATTCTCAAATTCTATGCAAAAGATCCAGTTAACATAAAGTGTTTTTTTTTTTACTTATCAAGGAGAGTGAAACTTGGTGGTGCCTATCCATTTATTACCTCTCTCTCCTTTCCCATAATTAGCTCCCCTCCTCTCAAATATATTTATGATACTACCAGTGAGCCATATCTATGGCACGTGTCTACCACCTGTGTCTACCACATTTTTCTATTACTCTATTGTTGAGTCATTTCAGTGTTGTCCTACTCTTTGTGGCCCCATTTGGGGTTTTCTCAGCAAAGATACTGAAAAGGTTTGCTATTTCCTCCTCCAGCTCATTTTGAAGATGAGGAAACTGAGGCAAACAGGGTCAAGTGACTTGCCTGGGTCACACAGCTAGTAAGTGTCTGAGGCCAGATTTGAACTCATGAAGATGAAGCTTCCTAATCCCAAGCCCAGAGCTCTATCCACTGTACCACATAGTTGCTGTTGCTCTTTGAGTCACTGCCAAATTTGATATCTTTGTGATTGTTACTTTACAAGCATAGTAACTATCCAAAAAACTGCTGAGAGAACATTGGTATTAGAAGCAATTATTTTTTGTTCTGGAACACTTTAGGATTGTATAAAAGCATTGCACAATTCTCAATATAATCTTGTCATTATCTTCCTCCTGTATAAATCTAGACCCAACTATTCTCTCTTTCCAATGTTTCTTCCAAATACATTTACTTATAGAAATATATTATATTTGTAACTTAAAAGCCTTATTATCTAACTGAATGCCATAGTCTAGAAAATAGGCATTTTATTCACTTAATTTTTCCTTTTTGAATTGTTACACCAATCTCTTTTGATTATTCATGGGTATAATTGAGAAGGCCCTGCAATGTTATGGGGCTTGATGTAATTAACAAAACATCATTGGTAAATAGAAGCATCTGTAGGATGTTTCCTTCTTTAGGGGATCTCTCTTCCATTTGGATTTTGTACAAGATATCCTCTTGAGCACTGGAAAACACCTTTTTGAAGCATACATCTCCCTTTGCCTTACATTGCAATTAACAATGGGAGACTTGTTCATTCTCTAAGGTTATAGTGATCAAAAAACCTTAAGATACATATAAATGATTGCTTGTTGGAGGAGAACCTTTGATGTATTTTGCTTTTTGTTGACATTTGTTGACAATACTAATTAAGTACAACAATTATTTTTAATCTCTATTTTGAGGATAGCATTGTGCTAGCTGTTGAGGGAAATACAAAACGATGAAGCTTAAGTTCTGTTGTTTCGTTTACTCCTCTTACCATCCAAGAGATAAATATTGTAAAGTGTAATTACTCCAAATTTAAGATGAACCTGAGACTTAGATTAAAATGTGGCTTTCTTAAGGTTACTTGGATAATCAATGATGGAGCTGACAATCAAAATTAGGTCTTCTGAGAAGCTAGAATTCCTTTCGCTGGTCTATCCTGGCATGAAGAAAAACACTTTGTTCACATAATAAATTTCCTGTGCTCCCAAGAATCAAATGTAAAAATTGGATCTTAGTTTTACAATTCCATTTTTAATTGTCACTATTAACTAACAAAAACATACTGCCTGGTTTTCACAATTAAAATATGAAAATAGGTCTTCAAGACTTTCCTAAAATATAAAATAAAGGACTAAACAGATAAACCAGGGCAAATGCTGAGAAAATAAGTTTATACACAAATATATTCCTTTAATCAATCAAGAAAAACATTAACATTATTATGTACAAATCATCAGTGAATAGGAAATTTTGACAAATTAATAAATAAAAAAATCATGAAATTGTACAACTCTTCTAAGGATCCCCAAACTCCTTGAAAACAGTAATTCATTAAAAAAATACCAATATTCTGTTGACATGGTTTGGTAGTGAGTACTGGAAGATACTGAAGAATTAAAAATGAGTATCACTGAGTATCATGAGAGGGTAATGGAGAATTGCACGGTGGATGTGAATAGACTTCAACATATAACCAACAAGGAACTTCAAAGAAAAAATAGAGCAAAGGACTTGGGAGTCACAGGGATGCAGATTTGGGTTCTAAAAAATCTGCACTCTGGCTCCATCAGTCATCTATCTGCAGGTGAATAGTATATTTCATCATGTATCCTTTGGAATTGTCATTCATCATTGTTTTGATCAGAATCACCAAATCTTTCAAAATTGATTTATTTATAATATTGCTCTAACTGTATAGATTATGCTCTTGGTTCTACTCACTTCATTTTGTTTCAGTTCATAGAAATTTTCCTCAGATTTTTTGTTTTTTTATGAAACCAATGCCTTTATCATTTCTTACAACAAAATAGTATTCTAATACATTAATATAACACAATTTGTTCAGCCATTCCCCTCTTGAACATTCCCTTTGTTCCTAATTCTTTGCCACCATAAAAAGAACTTATAGCAATATTTTTGTACATGTGGATTCTTTTCCTCTTTCTTTGGTCTCTTTGGGATATAGCTTTAGTAAAAGTATTGCTTTGTAAAAGGGTATGCACAGTTTTTCATTTTCAAACATTTCTCTAGCATTTTTAATTTTCCTTTTTTGTCATCTTAACCAATTTGAGGGGTTATAAGTGGTGCCTCAGAATTGTTTGAATATGCATTTCTCTAATATATGACTCAGAGCATTTTTTCATTTGGCTACTGAGAGACTTAATTTCTTCTTCTGAAAACCAATTCATATCAGCTGACTATTTATCAGTTGGTGAATGACATTTGTTCTTGTAAATGTGATCTACTTCCCTATATATTTTAATAAATAGATCTTCATCAGGGAAATCTGCTGCCAAAATTTCTCCCCAGTTTCCTGTTTTTCTTCTAATTTGAGCTGCATTGATTGTGTTTTTGCCAAACTAGTTAATTTTTTATAATCAAAATGATCCATTTCTCATTCTGTGAACCTTTCTATCTTTTGTTAGGTCATGAACTCTTCCCTTAAATCCCATAAATCTATCTGGCAGATAAATTCTTCCCTGATCCACTAATTTGCCTATGACATCATTGTTTATGTCTATATCATATACAAGCTTTGAATTTATTTTGGCATACAATGTGAGATATTGGTCTATGCTTAGTTTCTGTCAGGCTGCTTTCTACTTTTCCCAACAGTTTTAGTCAAATAGTGAGTTTTCCCATACTGCAGGTCAGATCATTGGGTTTATTAAACCCTAGCGTATAGTGTTTATTTGCTTCTGTATATTATATACCTGATTTCGTATATTATATACCTTGATTCCTTATCTAGTACCACACTGTTTTGATGATTACAGTTTTTTACTATAGTTTGAGATGTGGTAATGCTGGGTTTTCTTCCTATTTTTTATGTATTCTTTTGATTTTCTTGATATTTTTTCCTTCAGATGAATTTTATTATCATTTTTTCTTTCTCTTTAAAGTAATTTTTGGTAGTTTAATATGACAGTGAATAAGTAAATTGATTTAGGAGTACTGTCTTTTTATCATATTGTCTCAGCTGGCCCAAGAGTCACTAATATTTCTCCAGTTATTTAGATTTTACTTTATTTGTATAAAATATAATTACTGTGTGTGTCTTGACAGGTAAACTATCAAGTAATTTATACTGTCTATAGTTATTTTTTAAAGTCTTGCCAAGCATTTTATTTTATTTCAATTTTTTAAAATTACATGTAAAACAATTTTGATGACTTTTTTCTGACATCTTATAGTTCAGATTTTCTCCTTCTCTCTACTCCTAACCTTCCCCAAGATGATAGTCTAATGGAGATTCTAGCTGTACTTTCATGTAATACATACTTTCATATAGTTCATGTGGTGAGAGAAGACATCACACATACAATAAAAATCTCATGAAAGAAATATAAAATGGAAAATGGAATGTTTTGATTTGCTTTCACACTCTAATAGTTTCTTCTTTGGCTGTGGGTAGCATTTTCATCACGAGTCCTTTGTGGTTGTCTTGAAGACTTGTTTTGTTTATAAAGGTTTAGTGCTTCACAGTTGATCATTGTATATACTTTCTGTTACTGTATGTATACATTGTCTTCTTTGTTCTTCTCAGCTCACTTTGTATCAGTTCAAATTCTTTCCAGGTTTTCCTGAACTTATCCTGTTATTCATTCCTTATATTATGATAGTATTCCATTACATCTATATACCCCAATTTGTTCATCCACTCCCTAAGTGATAGACAACCTTTCAGTTTCCAGTTCTTTGCTACTTCAAAAAGAGCTGTTAAAATATTTTTTTTTCTAAAATATTTTTCCCTTATCTCTGATCTCTTTGGGATATAGACACAATAATTTTATTACTGGTTCAAAGAGTATATAGAATTCTGTGACCCTTGAAACCAGCAGTATATTAGTGTCCCAATTTTCCCATATCCTTTCTAACATTTATCATTTTCCTTTTTTGGTCATGTTAGCCAATCTGCTAGGTGTGAGTTGGTATCTCAAAGTTTTAATTTGCATTTCTCTAATGAATGGTGACTTGGAGCATTTTTCTACAATTATTGATAGTTTTAATTTCATATTTTGAGAACTGCTTTCATCGATCATACCCTTTGACCACTTTTCAACTGGGGAATGCTTTATATTCTTATAGATTTGATTCATTCCTCTATGCATTTGAGAAATGAGGCTTTTGTCAGAGATATTTGCTATAAAATCCACCCCCTCACATTTGTTTACTTTCTAATCTTGGTTTCATTTTTTTTGTTTTTTTGTTTTAATTTAATGTAATCAAAATTGACCGTTTGATTTTATTAGTGTTCTCTATATCTTGTTTGGTAATAAATTCTTCCCTTATACCTAAGTCAGAAAGATAAACTATTCCATGTTCCCTTAATTCGTTTATGATGTCACTCTTTATTTTTAGATCAAGTATACATTTTGACTTGATTATGGTATATGGTATGAGATTTTGATCCATGCCTAGTATCTAATATACTGATTTCTAATTTTCCCAACAATTTTTTCAATCAAACAGTGAATTCTTTCCTCAAAAGCTTGGATCTTTGGGTTTATTGAATACTAAGTTGCTGTGGATATTAGAGGGTTGCTTACCTAATCCAATCTCTTGACTGACCATTCTATTTTTTAGTCAGTACTAGATTGTTTTGAAAATTATTGCTTTATATTATAGTATGAGATCAGCTACAGTTAGGATCCCTTCATATTTTCCCCCTATTAATTCCCTTGATAATCTTGGCCTTTTTTCCCGTTCAGACGAATACTGTAATTTTTTGTAGTTCTATGAAATAATTTTTGGGTAGTTGGATTGGCATGGTACTGAATAGGTATTAATATAGGTAGGATTGTCATTTTTACTTTATTGGCTTGGGATACTCATGAACTTTTTCTAGTTTTTCTAATTGCTTAGATCTGGCTCTATTTGTGTGTAGAGTGCTTTGTAATTGTGTTCTTATAGTTTCTGGGTTTGTTCGTTAGGTATACACACAGTTATTTTATATTGTCTAGGGTTATTTTGAATGAAATTTCCTTTTTTGTTCCTTGCTGTTGGATTTTGTTGATAGTAAAAAGAAATATTAATGATTTATGTGGGTCTATTTTATAGCTTGTGACTTTGCTGAAGTTGTTGATTCCTATTTTTTGGTTGATTATCTACGATTCTCTAGTTATACCATAATATCATCTGCAAAGAGTTTTAACTTTGTTTCTTTGTTGTCTATTCTAATTCATTCAATTTTTCCTTTTTTTCTCATTACTATAGCTAGCATTTGTAATACAATATAAAATAATAGTGATGATAATGGATCTCCTTACTTTACTAAAGCCTAATCTTATTGGGAAGGGTTTTAGATAGACATCCTTTATCACTTTAAGGAAGGCTCCATTAATTCTATTTTTTTCTAATTTTTTAAAGAAAAGGAATGGGTGTTGTATTTTGCTAAGTGCTTTTTCTGCATCTATTGAAATAAAAATTTTGGTTAGTTTTTTACTGATATAGATTTGAACACAGGACCTCTTATCTCTAGGCCTGACTCCCAATCCATTGAGCCACTTAGCTGATCTTTAGGTTAGTTTTTAAAACACATGGAAAGACCTGCATGAATTCATGAAAAGTGAAATGAAGAGAATCTTATGTACTGCAACAGAAATATTGTTTAAAGAATTACTTGTGTATGTCCAATTCCAGATAAAAAACTGATTAACAGATAGAAATAAGCAAGATATAATTTTACAGATATATATTTTTTGCCAAATTTTGTCTTCTCTAATGGGAATGGAGGAGGGAGGAAGAGTTAACTGGATATTTTAATGTAATAAATAATGTAAAAAATGTAAAAAAATCTTTAGGGGCAGCCATGGAGCATAGTTTATAGAGTACAAAGTGTGGAAATGAGAGAACTTGGGCTCAAATCTGGCCTCAGACACTTCCTAGCTGTGTGATCCTCCCTGGGTAAGTCACTTAATACTGACTGACTGCCTAGTCCACAACTCTGTCTTACAATTGATACTATGATAGAAAGTAAGGTAAAAAAAACCTTTTAAAAATGTGATAGTTTCATTATAGTTTGCTTCAGGATCCTTCCTTCTCTTCTTTTAAGAAACCATTATACATAACAAGTAATATTTTTTAAAGAAAAAGAGAAAAGGAAAACCCACCACAACTAAAAATAGGTAGAGTATACAATATGCAACAGTTACGGTCATCCTACTTCTGCAAAGGGCCAGTAGTATTTATTAGGTCTCAGAGCTTTCCTTTTGAGCCTTTCTTTATAATTTCACAACATATATTTATATTTTTTCACGAAATGTTATTCTTTATCTTTACATTGTTATAGCCATTGTGCATATTTTGCTCATCATCTCTTACAGCATCATAATATTCTATAATATCCACAATACCATAATTTATTTAGCTATTTCTTTATTGGTGGTTATCTACTTTGTTTTCAAAAGAATGCTGTGTTATGATTAAAATTCTCTGGAGACTATATCTTAAGTTATAATTATTTTTTAAATAATAAAAAGTGGGCCAGAGAAAGAAAAGGCACCAGCCATGTATGTCTGGCAGTAATCTTAGCTGCACCCCACATCCCCAACCCCTGTAACCAGCTCCTGCCTGAGTCTGACAGTATGTCTACTCAGTCTGGGGTTCCAAGGGAAAAAAGGTCATTTCCTCCCCATACTCCATTTTATGTTCTTTGTGATGTCCCTTTCTTAAACCTCTTAGATTGGAGAACTCTCACCTCATTCTGAACAAGAGGTAAGTATTATGGATGCTGAGAGATATGCTTAGAAAGGCCTTACAGTACATGGTTGATTTGCTTATATTTGACTTTGCCTAGCTTTACTTAGTTGCTCCACTATCCATGACCCTCAATTTATAGATGAAAAGAGAATTTGTCCTCATTCAGAAAAGGAGGAGAGAAGTACATTGTAGCTTCAATATTAAGATTAAATTTCTTGATGTGATGTGGAGGCAGGTGGAGCCAAGATGGCAGAGTAGCAGAGAAGCTCAGTCACCCTGAGAATCCTGTCCAAGTAATCTTAAAATAAGGCTATAAAATGAATACAAGAGTGAAAGAACCAACAAAGAGACAGAGTAAAATGATTTTCAAGAAGAGAAAACCTAAAAGGTAGACAGAGAACATCTAGGGTACTGGGGTGAGAGGGGAGCACAGACAGCAAGTAGCAAGGAGTGAAGAGCAAGCCCAGAGCAAATCATACCCTTACACTCCATATCTGCTGTCCCATTGTGCCCAAGACAACATCCAGATCCTAAGACCCTGCCTGGACAAATAGAGGTCCAATCAACCCATATCCCATGAAATTTCAAACCTGTAGTAAAGCCCAAATTCCAGTCAAGGGCAGTCTGTGCTGAAGCAGCCTGATCTGTGTGGGATCAGAAAGAAGCCAGGCGTCCCAGTCTGGGCCTCTGGGGAGGATATAGATCCCAGTTTAGGGTAGTTGATAAGACTCAAAGTTGGGGGGTTACTTCCTGATACTCTTGCCAAAGGCTTAAGGTGGAACCCCAGGACAGGGCAATCTACTGTGTGCCTGACAAGATCAACCCACAATCCCATGGAACTTGTGAGAAAGAATGCTATCCACATCTAGAGAAAGAACTGTGGGAGTAGAAACGCAGAAAAAAATGTGGTTTATCACTTGGTTATATGGGTAAATGATCTGGGGTTTTGGTTTTAAAAGATTACTCTTTCAAATATGAATAATATGGAAATAGGTTTTGAGCAATAAGACATGCATAAGCCAGTGGAATTGCTTGTCAGCTCTGGGAGGAGGGAAGAAGAGAGGAGGGAGAGAACATGAATCATAATAAAAAATTTGATAAATATGGGGACTTTTTTTCTTATCAATGGTCTCCTTAGGGTACAAGCCTAGTAATATAATCTCTGGTTCAAAAGTACCAGAGACATTTTAGTCACTTTATTTGTATAAGTCCAAAACACTTTTCAAAAATTCACAGCTTTGCCAAAAATGCACGAATGTGCCTATCTTACCACAATCCATATGAAAAGTACTATTCTCATCTTTTAGCATGTTTGCTAATTTGCAAAGAGTGAGGTGAAATGTTAAGGTTGCTTTGATGTTCATTTCTCTTGTTATTAGTAGTTTGGAGCATTCTTTCATGTAGTTAATAGTTTGCCACTTTTCTATTGAGTATTGTTCCTTTATACCCTTTTACCACATATTTTGGTAATGGGGAATGTATTTTGAGAGGGAGTCTTCACAACTGTTTTTCCCAGCTTCCCACATAGTTGGGTCATAGGCCAGTTAATGCTTCAAGCAGCCCCTTCTGTAATAAGGTGGACTGGACAGTGGTGTGAACATCGCAGGCTCTTATGTGGCAGCCTTTTATGTTCAAAGGAACTGTGGAAAGAATAGATTCAAGGGCAACCTATGCTCAGGACTAAGTGGGGAAGTGGAGTAAGCATCAGAATTTTACTTCCTTAGACATTGCCCACTCTAATACCATTTTCCATTTCTTTGTCTTTGCACTGTTGTCTCCTATGATTAAATGCATTTTTTTATTCATCCTGAACCCATATATTCTTTCTCTTCCTTCAAACTGTAGCTTCAGCCTCACCATCAGAAAGCCTTTCCTGATCTCACCAACTGCCAGTGCCCTCTCTCCAAATCTACCATATGCTTTGTTTCTTTGCATTTATTTGTGTTTATCTTATGTATAATGGTGCCCTTGTGTCCTTGTTGTTGTCTCTCTTGGAATAGAAGTCCCTTGAAACTAGGGATAGTTTCATTTATTGTATTTGCACCTCCAGGGCTTCGAACAGATGCTTCATATACGTTTGTTGATAGATTAAGTGACATGGTGGTCCTATACTAGTTTTAGCATTACCTTTCTTTTTGATGGGATTATTTTGAGAAAAGCATCAACTAAACTGAAAATCCTGTATAAATACAATTATTAGTTATTACCTAAGTTATAGTAACTAACAATTAGCAACAAATCAAAGGGATTCCACTTCATAAAAATATTCTAGGTCAGAAATGGAATGAAGGATTCTCAAATAAAGATTATAATTGCAGCTAGTATGTAGGGGGGGGAAATAAAAATAACAACAGATCAAATCAAACTCAATAATGGAGTCAGACAGATTCCCCCAAATTCTGTGATTCAATCATTGTGGGAAATTTCTATTGTAGAATCTCTTTCCAATGAATTAGTAGATAAATCCCAAAGAGATTCATGAACTAAGTAAGGTTAAAGTGAATCTCCCATGATTACACAACTAATAAATGTTAGAGATGGGACTAGACCCATGTCTTAATGATATTCAATCAGGCATTCTACTTGCAAATCCATGTTAGCTTTCTTGGGTTGATTTAGAGTCATATAAAATTCAGTTATGAAGTTTTGGCTAATTTGGTAAACAATTTGAGAACTAACAAAAATAGTCATTAGTTCAGAAAGTCAGAAGTCTAGAACATAAATAGCCACGAATTATTTTTAATATTAAGATTTAATCTTAAAATTTTGAATTTTAAATATAATATTGTGGATGAGGTAATTTTAATTTGTTTTCAGGAAATCTTCAAAAATAAAAGAAAGACTTGGTTTCAATAAATTAATTGAAATAGAATTTTAAACTCCTTTGGGAGTGGGCATTTTTAAAGTCATGAAATCAAAGCACAGTGAGTATGAGAGAAACTTGAAGTCAGAAATATCTTTTGAAGGAAAAAAAAGCAATTTGTGAAAAAGTATAATCTCTCCAAATAAAGCTGACAGATTAAATTGAGTAGAACATATAGAATGAAGGGTTAATATTTAAGGGTCTGAAATAGCTTCTAGTGGAATACCCCTTTCATTTGGGTCAAGACCATATTAAAAATAGAGTTGTATGAGCATAGAGTAATTTTTTCAAGAGACTTTATAATAAAAGGATGGAATCTAGTAACGGTTATATTTAGAGGTGTGAGAAATTAGCTTAATTCATACAAAATTGCACCTATATCCTTCTTAAAGTGAAAGAGGGACATTCACTTTTTGTTAGATTCTCACTAGATAAGATTGTGAATGCTGGTGTTCTGGCAGGTCTGATAAGCAAGGAGGGCACACAATTTCTAGAAGATGCAAAGAAGAGATATGATTTTCTGGCCTGTTTCTCACTAATTTATTTTACATTCATTCTATAAATAAGAAAATACATCCACCAAATTAATTTACCTCTTATCAAAACTACTTTGCTTCCCTGTGTCTTCCAAATAGCTTAAATAGATGAATGACAACAAGTTATAGTAAAAAAGTTATTAAAATCTTTTATGGTACATTCACCAAAAGATATTTCCTATGGTTTTGGTAATGGAATTGATACTTCTGCCAAACAAATTAAATGGCATGTCTATTAAGTACCTTTAATGTGTAAGGTACTGTGATAGGACGTAAGGATCCAAGAATGAAAAAGGACATTGTCTCTACTTCCAAGGAGAATCCTGGAAGGAATTGTGGGAGAGGACGTAACATTTACACGGACAAATATAAAACAAGAAAGGGGATAACTGGGGTAAAGAAAAAAAGAAGATTCAAAATTTGAGCATTGACAGAATGCCAGATGGAGGACTGACCGTCTTTTGAAGGAGAAGAACCTTTTAAGGGAAAATGTTCTCAGAATATAACTTCTTGGAAAACCACTTCAAGAACCATGTACATTTTTGAATGCATATTTTTTGATCTAGATCTATGATTTCTTGGTATATGGAGGCCTAGCTATTAGTTATTCCCTTCTAATGTTATAAGGTTGCATTCTATTAATAGTATATATGTACATATGTATATATATGTATACATACATATGTATACCTATATGCTATACACATATGTATTCAATGTGGTCTCTCCACTAGAATGCAAGCTTCTTAATGGAAGGGACTATTTTTGCTTTTTCTTTGTGTTCCCAGTACTAAACACATTGTATAATACTTAATAAACTTATACTGATTAATAATTCCTCAAGGGGCAGCTGAGTAGCTCAGTGGAGTGAGAGACAGCCCTAGAGACAGGAGGTCCTAGGTTCAAACCCGGCCTCAGCCACTTCCCAGCTGTGTGACCCTGGGCAAGTCACTTGACCCCCATTGCCCACCCTTACCAATCTTCCACTTATGAGACAATACACCGAAGTACAAGGGTTTAAAAAAATTAAAAAAAAATAATTCCTCAAAATCTGTAGCTTTATAGAGTTGACTTGAAAAGTAAAGAGATTTATTTATTGTTAAGTAGGTATCAGATGTAAAAGGTAGAACTTGACACTAGGTCTTCTTGATTTTAAGGGTAGACCATTATGTACTATGTCATACTACCATTTTTAATTTATGTGAGTTAATGCAATTTAATGGACTAAATAATATTTTTTTCCCAGAAGGTTCACATTACAGTGCATGAGTATGGTCTAGGAACTGGAGGAAGAGCACTGAGGCACTTCTAGAACCTTTTTTCCATTGGTGTAATGAGCTTAGGAGGTTAGCTTACTACTATTACTTTGAAAGGCTAAATCTTAAATGAATGAGATAATGGAAAAATTAAAAAGTGGAGGTAGGATAAGGCAAATGTGGCAACAAAAAAATGGTAGGTTAACTTGTTTGGAATGGAGTAGTAGTGAGTGGTAGTAGAGATTGTTGTCAAAGAGGGGCTACAGTAAGGGTAGGGGATCCAAATGGGGCAATTTAGTAGCGAGGTGTACTATGGTAAGTTTGGAGAAGGCTATACAGGGCTAACCTTTGAGTGTTTTACTATTTCAAGTGTTTATGAGACATTATCAATATATAGTGCTTGTTTATTTTTTGGCTAAAATAGTCACGTGAGTTTAAAACTTGTTCCCAAGGAACTTGGGAACCTCTGAAGGTGATGATTTCTTTGTTTCCACCTCTAATTTGATGATTTGAATTTGAATTCCTATATAGTGAAGACATATTTTCTTTTAATTTTTTAGAAAAAAATCTCGGAGCACTGAAGAAGCACATGAACTCTTCATGAAAAATTATAAAAAAATTTTCCAGAAAAAAAAGGTTATCTTGCCCTACATCCCATCACCTCCTCCCAGAATGTAAGTAGCATGACTTTTAAAAGATAGTTCATTTTATATGCAACTTATGTAAGGTTAAATAAAAGTAATGGGCAAATTCTCATCACTGTGTGCCAGGTGACAAAAATCAGTAACTAGTGGTAACTTCATTTTTGGCTTGCTCAGAAACATATTTGTTGCTGAGTAATGCCTTGGTCTAATCTTTTCATTTAAAATCTGGACCACATTTGCCATATCCATCTCATTAATCAAGTGACCACTATATGCTAAAAACACTGGGGATTAAAAAAAGAGGCAAAGGGCAGTCCCTATCAAGAAGCTTTCAGTCTAATAGAGGAAATAAACAAATTTATGCAAATTTATTTATGAAATTAAGAGGGGTTGAGAAAGACTTCCTGTAGAAAGTGCAAATTTAGTTGAGATTTAAAGGAAGCTGAAGAGGTCAGTTGTCAGACCAGAGAATGGAGGAGAGTGTTCTAGGAATAAGGGACAACCAGGGAGAACACCAGGAGTCAAGAGATGGCATGTCTTGTTAGTGGAAGAACCAGGAGGCGAGTGTTACTGAACTGAAGAGTAAATGTTGGCAAATAAGATGTGAGATGACTGGAAAGGTATAAGGGGACTAGATTATGGAGGACTTTAAAATGGCAAAGAGAGCATTTTGTATTTGCTCTTGGAGGAGATAGGATATCAGAGTATGGGCATGTGGTACAGCCATTAAAATACCTGGATGTAAGAAGATGGAATGTTGGTTGCAAAGAACAGCAAGGAGGCCAATGATACTGGATAGCAAAGTACTTGGGGAGAAGAGAGTAAGGTATAAGAAGACTGGAAAAATAGGAAGGAGCCAGGTAATGAAGGTCCTTATAAATCAGAGGCCAAATTTGACTATTTAAGAGGTTGTTGGCAACTTTGGAGTGTAGGGTTTCAGTAAACGTTAGAGAAAAAAAGCAACTTGATGGGATAGCATTGTCAAGAGGTTTTTTTGTTCATTGATTTGTTTGAGAATAGGGAGACCTAAGTTTATTTGTAAGTAATAAATAGGAGTTGTTAGGGAGGCAAAGATTGAAGTTGAGGGGGACCGAATCACTACCACACAGGCAAAGATTAATCAGCTTGGATAGAAGGAATGGGGGTGAAGAAATACCTTCAAACCTACTATTTTTTTCTTATCTTTTTTTCATTGCATTCAAAGCACTCAATTGCCTGAGGCTTGCATCAGTCAGGTAGCATTAATGGTGATGATGGAGACTGTACAGAGCTTTATTTCCTGTATATAGGAAAATTCAATCAAAGTGCTTATGCCCTATGTAGTAAATTATATTTGGGGGTTTGATCTATTTGTAAATAAACCATTCTGTTTTTTCATCTGAGATAGGATAGAGGATGAACACATGTTTCATTGGTGGGATTAACACACTCTATTAATGCAGGTTAATATCTTTACTATAATCTAGTATTTTAGTTGCATAGATCATTGAGAGATTAAGCATCTTTCCCAAGCTCACACAGCCAGTATATGTCAGACATGGGGCTTGAACTCAGGTTTTCTTGGTTTCAAGGCTAGCTCTCCTATGTCCGCTCTCCTATGTCCTATCTCCTATGTCTCACTTTTCTGCAGCAATCTTAAAATGTAGTAAAATAGTTTGAGGGTATCTTTGTTGTTATCTGAATCTCAAAAAATGGGAATTTCTATTTTTGCATTATTATATTCCATTTGCTGATTAATGAACTTAAAGTCCTTCAGGGAATATTGCAAAACTTGATAATTTCCCTAGGTATGCAGTCTTGTTGGATTGTTTCCCTCCCCTAAAACAAAATGGAAAAAAAGGAAGTATAAGATTTTGATGAATATTGAAATAGCTAGATTTGAAAGTTAATTTGTAATTTTACCATAGTTCATCTTCTAAATGGGCAAAACCAACCTCTATCCCAGTTCATCTTCCCCTTCCTTTTCCTCGTCATCATAAATTGTATTTATATGCTACTTTGATTTACAAAGTAATTTATGTATGTTATCTCATTCAATCCTCACAGAACATTCCTCTGAGGCAGATGCTGTTATTGCCCCCATTTTGCAGATGCAGAAACTGAGACAGCAATTTAAGTGACTTCCCTAGGATTATGCAGAGGTCAAATAATCCAATATATGATTCTGATGGAGTTCTTAGGTCTTCCTAGCAACCAACCCAGCACTCATTTTCCTTAGCTGTCCAATTTCCTATTAAAAGGGGAATAATAGCTCGATGGCATTCCTGAGTTTCATCCTTCTGTATCTTTGCCTTTGAGTCACTATAGTCTACATTTAATAAAGCTTTGTGTTGCTTAGGAGTTGATGATGCATTGAGTATTCAGGTAGCATTAACTGTGATGATGAGGGACAGAGAAAGCTGGCTGTTCTGGTTTATTGTCAAGAGGGCAGAATCTTTTTGGTTCAATTGTTTGGTCTCCTAAATTTGTCTGTCTGTCTGCTTCTTTTTCACATAGCAGGCCTCAGAATTAAAGATTATACTTTTAGGATGACTGTTCTTTTCAAAATTATTTATCAAGGAATGCTAAGTACAGAAAGACTTAAGAGAAGATGGTAAAATGAGTGTCTTATATTGCTTCTACCAGAGGTAGAGCTGGCCACACCTGGAACAAGTGGGGTCTTGAAGACCAAATACATTTGCATGGGGTGAGCAGACAACCAAGGGAAGTCCCAGCAGTAGCAATAAGAAGTTCAAGAGGGCATAAGGTAGAGGAAGAACATTAGATTTGGAATCAAAGACCCTGCTTACTTGTGTGACTTTAATCTTCATTTCCTTGGATCTCAGTTTCCTCATCTGTTAAATGAAGGATTTGGGTTAGATACTTTGCTAAGGTTTCTTACAATTCTAAATCCTATGATTTCTTAAGGAAAAGGATGAGTTGTCAGACAAGGAGTATCACAGATGTGTGGGAGCAGGTAGTAGTACTACAGATCAGAAATAGGACTTGGTTCCATAGAAGGGGTTTGAGGAAGAGGTGTCAGTACAAAACCTTAATCGCAGAAGAGGTTGTAATACTCAGAAAATAGCCAAGATAAAGACATGGGGCATAAAACAGTAATCTACTTATTTGACCTTGGGTACAAGATAAGAGCTTGGTCACAAGGAACAAAGCAAGTTGAGTCCACTTACTAGAAGAGACCCAGAAAGAGAGGGATATTAAAAGCCAAGATGCCTTGATGATGTCCCACTGGCGTTGGTCTCTTTATATTCTCAGGGATGACTCTATAGATGGGGGTTAAAATATTTAGGTTTTTGGATCTAGAGTCAAAAGATGAAATAAAAGGAAAGAGTTTAGGTTGACTTAATCAGTTGATAAGTATTTATTAAATATATACTATATTTTAGGTACCTGGAAGAAACAGACCAAAAATGAATCATTTACTGCCCTCAGGAAGCTTACAAGTTTTCTAGCTTAGAAGATGAGAAGAATGACATTATCAACGATAGCTAGATTGATGAGTAAAAATGAATTTTGTTTGCTTATTTTGAGTTTAAAGAGACTGTGGGATATCTAAGTGAAGTGGTTTTGTAGATGGGTCAAAGTATAGGACAAAATGCTAAATATAAAAATAATTGTCAAAGCTTCAAATCCTAACTTTTCTATCTTGTTTTGGATTATAGGAAAAATAATTTAACATGTCTATATAAACATTCTTTCCTAGTAAGTGATGCTTTATACTAACAAAATGAAAGAAAAACTGAATTCATGTGTTTTATTAATTGGAGAGTCACATATTACTAAACTATTTTGAGCTTAGAGAGTCCAAAATCTTATTAAAACTATAAAATATCTCAGAAGACATTGATGAAACTTTGCCAATTATTTGATTCAATTATGCCGAGTCTTACAGATTGTCTAGAATCTTAAGTGTTAGGAGAGGAACACTTTCCAGTACTCTTAGAGAAATGCTTAAAAGGCCATGTGATCAAAGGAGAGTTGGTGCTCTTAATAGGGTTTTGGTTATCAGAGAAATGAAAAGTGCCATCTTTATGGGAAAATCCATTTTTTCTTCTCTCCCTCTTGCATCTTCCTTTCTATTAAGATATTTAAAAAAGAGAAAAGAGCAGTATATATATGTACGTATATATATATATATATATTTTTTTTTAATCCCATAGTATTTTCTATAACATAAGAGACATCTCTGAAGTCAAAGCATAAGAATGAATTCTATTTGGTCAATTCATGTTTCCTGAGTGGTCTTTTCTATTTTCTGTTTTTAGTTTTATAATGTCATATTTTTCAGATATTGGTTACTCAGTTTCTGTTAGTTCTTGACAGGGGTTAGGAGGGTTAAAAATGAATTTTTCTAGACCACTGTGCTTTAGAAACTTATTTGTTATTTGTTGGGCTTTCCTGATAGGAAATGACTATTGCCAAATTCCATAGCACCTCAAAGATGCCTTGCGCTCTGTCCTTTGTACCAAATCATGACTCACTGAATTTAGCAAATTTCACAGCAGGTGCTCTCCACTTTCTGGCACAAGTGTAGAGACTTGTAAAAGACCAACAAAGAAAGAGAGAACATAATTTTTTCAGAGTGGATGAGATGTGGTTGAACTCAAGAGCAGGAGAGACATTTAGAGCCAGGAAGATATTTAGTTGGGGTGAAGACTGTAGTATATTAGAATGAGCAGTGCTAAATTTAAGGTTTTTTTTCTACTAAAATGTCAAGGAAATATCCAAGTATCAATATGCAAACAAAATGGAATTATTATCATCTTACTAGTTATATTATCTTTGAGTATGATCACTCTATAATAAGTTTCTGAGGAGTTTTGACTGTAAAATGGATTCATCAGCATAGAAAGATTAGGGATTGTTTAAAGTACTGACAAATTTAGATCAACATTGGGAAATGTGTTTTTCAATTTTTAGTATAAGAAAATAGAGTAGAGGATAAACAAGGGCTCTCTGGGTGTTGAACCTTAAGTTGTTTTTTCTAATGCGAATTTTGAAGATTCCTAAGGTAGAAACTTATGGGACTGTTAAGTTAATTATTTCCATTATAAATCTTATGATTTAGTACCCCAATGATTAAAATCAAAGGCATCTGAAAACTAGTCAATCTGCTATCTCTTATCAGTCATAGTTATAGTACCAAATGAAGGAAGCTTTTTTTTTTTAATGAATTGAAATGAGTAAAAGAGAAACATAATAAGATCAGATTGATTTGTTTGCTCCTTAAAATTCCCTACTTCATAAAGTTAGTACTATTTCACCTAAGGTGAACAGGTGAAGAAAAAAGAAGGAAGAGACTAGAAGAATTTATCAGCTTGAATTTAACATTTCAAGGTACATTAAACATGATAGTAAATGAGAGAATTATTCAATTCAAATTTGCACACATGCAAGTCAATGGGAAATTATTTGTAATGCTGTGAATAAAAATAATTCAGATCAACTTTAAGTCCTTAACACTGTTTGCACTTGTTAAAAATGTCAGGAGATGGAAAATGTTTTGACATTTTTCTGCCATAAAGAACCTTCCAACATCTCAGTTTTTGTCTCTTTCTGTCTCTGTTTCTCTCAGTGAGATTCATATAGAAAATATGTTAAAACTGGATCCCCACAAGAAACAATACATTCTAGTCAGAATATATAGTGGTTTATTTAAAACATTGAGAAAATATAAGAATGTAGTCTATACTAAATACATATTCCTCAATTCCAATATCTTGACAGTAAAGCCACTGGGATTTTAGAATAGAAATATCTACCAATGGAAGAACACAAGCTTAGAAGTAATTGAGTACCTGTTTACAGACTGGAATTGAAAGCAGATAGCTGACACCAACTGTGGTGTTGAGTTGGAAGATGTAAGGGTGTTTAAAAAAAAGGACTCACCATTGATGAGAGCACAGACCAATTTTGTGGGTTTTCTGCAAAGTCCTTGGTCTGGCTAGAGCAAAATGAAGTGTCAACAACTGTCTTCGTTTTGCACAAATTGCCAGTAGTGAATAAGTTGTTTGGAAGAAAAGTCATGGGCTGTAATCAAGTGCTTAAATTCGCAGATATTAAATGTAAACCAGTAAAAATAAAAGAGGTCATTGGGCACAAGAAGATGAATGTCTACTTTTAAGATGCCCAAGATGATCCCAATGTAAGCATCTTCAAGTCTGGTGGGTTTGACATGTACCATCATTTCATAAACTCAGAGAGCCAAGTCTATGGATAGCACACAACCCAAGCTACTATGGTATGGTGCAAATATCTTAAAAGGATACTCTTCATAGGGAATGTTTTTCTGAAAAATTCTTTCTTGAAAAAATTCTCTAAGAAAGGGTAGCCTCTGTAAAAGTTCTCAGACTGGTTGTAAGCCAAAAGATAATTTCACTATGTTTCCAGGGTTGATAAAAACATCCACATCTGCCTTCATTACGTACATGGCCATAGGGCAAAATTCCATAACCCACCTGAATACCATGATTGTCTTCAAAGTCAGGTTGTAGTATGTGTCTATAAAGTCTTGGCGGATTATGTCAACATAAAGAATGCTTTCATCTTGTATAGGTAAGGTCAACATGTTATCTTCTGGCTCCACTTGGTGGCCTAATAAAAAGTATGTTAGGACTTGTCCCCACCAAGTCTTCTTTGCACCCCAAGTAATTCGAATGACCTGTCTGGCTTTCACATTCTGCAGGGCATGAGGCCACCGATGACAAGGAATGGGTCCTGTTTGGAGCAAGTCACTTGCTCCCAGAGCATAAAAGCAAATTCCTGATGGTAAATGGGCTTGTACTCAATGAAATACATCCAGCTGAAGTTCCCAATCACCATGTAAGAGGGAAGGTTGAGGTACCAGACCATGGCAACTGTGAAGAAGCAGAGCAGCCAAAGGCTCCATGTCATGTTTCTTACAGACATTCTAAACCTTTGTAAGGTTGAAGAGGAGGCTGCTTTCACAGGCTTAGGGGACTTGTAAAAGGGTGGAACCTCCCAAATCTGCAGGACCCTCTGCTCAGCCCCTCAGCCTGGGGAGGTCTATGGTGTGGAGTTGGAATGGAATATTGAAACAATGATTGAAAGAAAGGAAGTGTCCACTTAAACAGGAAGCTTATGGTTCTTATTGGCTAAAGTTGGGCCCCATGAAATTTCTAGTATTTGAGGACTTTCACAGCAATAATGCTTTAATAGATTATTCATTATGAATTTCCCATGAATATGGACAATTGGCCAACTTTGTCAATTTTCTCTTACAAAAAGAAACCACTTTGTGGGGAATGATTGTATGATGGTATAACCTATCATTTACAGAGGCTACCCTTTCTTAGAATAATGAATTAATGTAATTCATTAAAATCTTTTTAATCTAGTCAAGGTGTACAGTGGTAGGACTTCTTGACAGTAAGAGACAAAAAACTTATCTTGCTTTCATAGATCCCTTCAACAAGTTACAGACCCCCAAGTACAGTATGCATATTTTTTCTTTATGAAAGGAAGAAAAATCATTTAAATAGGATAGATCTTCTGTTTTCAGGTTGAAAGATGTAGCCCATTCTTCCATTTAAAAATACTGCTATCCGACTTCATTGGAATTGATGACTATTCAGTGTGTGTCTCTAGATTAGACTTACTCATTTTGTTAAATTAAGTAACATTATGATAGACCATGCATAACATGGAATTAAGACATTACTTTGTCAAAATGTCATATATAAACTATAACAGAATTCTAAGCAATGACTACTATCTTGAAAACTTGATTTTAATTAGACACAGAATAAAATAGAGAAGAAGCTTGGTATCAAGCTGATTAAATTCTCTGGTTCATAATCTTATCATCTAAGATCACAGTTTTGTGAAATGAACTTTCCTTTATTTTAACACTAAGCCATGTATGAGTGAAGTATTACTCTGATGAATGCAAATGGACCTTGGAAAAATATATGTATGGGATCATGTCATCACAGACCTTAGAACCTCAATGGAAGAGGATTCCCAAGCATAGAATATAGCATGTTTATTAGGGACATATCTGTTAGGTCTGCAGTCAGGGCAGTATAAGTGGTTAGTAGCTCATTTCAGAAGATGCAACAAAGTAGTAAAAATCTATCTTGCTTAAAAAATTTGGCCATTTAAACTTGAATATTGAAATGAAGGCTGATAGGGCTTCCTTTATTTAAATGATTTGTCAATGACTCTCCTGCAACGTGCAAAGTGAATATAATACTACTGATGTAATCTGCCCAGGGAAGACTACAAAAAGATGATCATTTTCTTCATTCTGAATGCTATGCTCCATTCTTAAATATAATCTTATTAGCTTTGTGCTTGCCTTGTCACACTGTTGACTCATTGTTTGTTTTCATACAAACTTATCTAATCATATCTTATATAGATGATTTTTGAAAATCCAATTGTAGGACTTCTTACTCCAGTTAAAGTTTGTTATATTAAATTTAGGCAATTGTATCTTGTTGATTTTTGATTGTCATCCATTGGGTTAGCTTTTCTTCTCAGTTTCATGCTTTCTAAAAATTTGGTAAGTAGGCCATCTATGGCTCTTTCCAAGACGTTGACATAAATGTGGCCAAGGACTTATCATCATAGCATTCTACTAGAGACCTTTCTCTAAATTGATAAATGACCCCTTTAATGACTTTCCCTTGGGTCTGGCCACTAAATTCTGACTCAGCCTAACTGTCCAATAATTTAGTTCATATTTTTCAATCTTGTTCACAAGGAAAACATGAAAAAACTATTAACTGAATTGCTAAAACCCAAATAAATGATGCCATTCTCTAAATATAACAATTGAGTAATCTCATCTAAAGAAAAACCAACAATAATAAAAACTACTTGAAGGTGCCACTCTATGAAATACTCATAACCATTCATAATGAAGAAATAAAGATTCAAAATTAGAAACATAGAATTAAAAGTTATGTATTATATCCATTGTCTCTTCTGCTACTGGAGTTGTCTTGAAGGTGTCCTCAGTTAGATTGTAAAATATAAGTGTAAAGCCCTAACATTTTATTCAATTGCAAAAATATATGTTTATATGTATATTTTCTGTCTAGTAATATTAACATCTCTAGAACATTAAATATTAAAATAAAAATATTAGCAGATTTATCCCAGAACCAATTCTATCTGACCACTTCTTTTCCATTGAAACAAATAAGAAGGATGATGATTTTGATTACAACACCTTCTTAAAATAACTATTATTTTAAGCCCACAGTTTCAGTTTCCAAACAGCACCATAGCACCTCATTGCATTGCAGTGGGCACCCTTGGGCACAATAGCACCATGGTATATTTAATAATATCATGGGTCATTGTGAATTTCTGAAGGAAACCCATTGGTAACTCTTTGGGGGCAAAGCTGGAACTCCTTCCTTGTAGTAGTTTGTAGTTTCAAACAGTGGATCAGACCGTATTCCCTTTGATTATGTTCTTAAATGTTTCTATAAATAAAATACATATTGTTTACTTGTATTTTTGGAGATTGTTCTGGTTAAAAAGCAAGTAATACATGGAAATTAAAGAGGAACACAAATGAGGGTAACAGTTTCCAATCTTATTCCAAAGTTTGAGAAAGTGTGAAGTTCCCAACAGATGAACACAATCCATTAGTAATTAGAATTATTTAAGAATGAAAGAAAGATATTTTTCTTTTAATTTATGTATATTTTTTCAAACACTTCCTAAATTATTAGGGCAAAATACTTATTAAATTGTTTGGACCTATGTATTTAGTAAAGGACCTGTTAGGTATTTCTTTGGGCCAAAAGGTGCTGTGAAAAAATTTTGAAGCCACTAAAAGTGTCCTGTACCATGAAAGCTTGGGAACTGGAGAGTGTGATGAAATAGCCTTTATGTCCCACTTGGTTTCTTTTTCTCTGGATTTGGGAAGTTCATTTTAGGTGGAAAGCTCCAAGTTTAGCTACAATTGTTCTGAGTTCTCATGAAAATGTCTAATACTGAAGCAGAGATGGGCTTCAGTTTAACATTACATTAATATCTATTTTTGATTGATCACTGACTTCTTTGTGATTGAGGCAAAAATCCAATTTACTACAAATGTATGGGTAAAAAATGGCAGATTATATTATAATGAGGAAAGTTTGAGAGGAAAGCTGACTTTTCCTTGAGACTTCTAATCACAATCCTCCTCTTTGAGATGTCTATAGAACCGAAATTTATCCTTGATATTTCCTTTCTCTGCAATATCTCAGTCCGTCATTTGCTCCATGCTTACTCCTGCTTCTCCAGACCAGATGCTCTGAATCTTTTCCCAAAATTCTGAGATAACGTCTCCCTTTTGTACAAATCCTTAAAACATAAAAAATCTTTAATTGATTCAAGGAGATGTACAGACACTTTTCATATTCAGTTCTGATCAACACATAAAATTGATATATTACCTAAGGAGTGAAAAGAACATGCCAAAAAGACATCAAGAGCAATTTATTATTTAGTCATTGTTGAACAAGCTGACAAAATACTTGTTACCCAATTTTCAAAAAGCCTTTGACTCAGTTCCATACCCAAAGTTTATTCACATATGGCAAATATATAATACATATATCTACCTATATTTTTATATCCATATTGGGTCTATATTGGCCCAACTGTAAAGAGAATACTAGAGTATTTGATGACCACTTGGAAAATAGGTTTCTATTTAAAACAGGCCTCTAACAAAATAATGTCAGGAGTAATTGACAGAAAACATATTTTTCAGGGAGATAGTTAAAGTTCAGCCTTAAATTGATCATCATCTCCATAAACGTAACTGAGAACTAAAAAAGAAGTCAAACCCAATTCTCTTTTTTAACTATATGATTTATATGACTCAAGCTATGTAGTTCCACTGAAAAGCAGTTACTTCATCTCATGGAATATTTCTACGGTGACATCAAATTGTTATTTGGAGTAGAAAAGTAGAAAATTTATAATGTATTCCAAAAACAGATAGAGATTGAATGTTTTAAACTTGAATCCCGAGGCCATATTGAACCAATAAATGAAAGTGATGATACCTTCTAGTATCATCTCTTTGGAGTGTTCCAGAAAAGATGTATCAAGCATGACAATGAAAAGGAAAAAAAAACTGCAGATGACTATGTTAAAAAAACAGCAGTATTATGAGATCAAATCTGAAAGTTAAGGAAGTCTTTTAAAGCAATTATCATAGGGCAACTAGAGCCAGGTCTAGAGATAGGAAGTCCTGGATTTATATATGGCATGTGTTGCTCTCTATGTCTCTGTCCCTCTGTCTCTGTCTGCCTCTCTCATTCTTGTGCAAATCTTAGGTAAAGTTAGCTGCCACCAAACTGAAAATATTATATCTCATTACAAAATAAGAGTCACTGTATCATGGAAAATCTGGAAAGTAGCCTGCAGGGATCCATGACTGTGCTATTTAATATTTTTATTAATGGCGTTTATAAATTTATAAATGAATTGTTTATAAAATCTGCATGTCACAGAACTAGACAGGATAGATCATACATTGAATAACAGAATCAAGATCCCAAAAGACTTTAATAGGCAATAATTTTAGAATGAAATCTGATATGAATAATATAGAAAAGTGTAAAATATTATATTGGGGTTCAAAAAATTTACTTCACAAGTACACAGTGATGGCACATGACTAATTAGAAATTTGCCTACAAAGGTTCTAAGGAATAAATAGATTGCAAGCTCAGAATAAGTTAATGCTATGATATGGCAACTATGATAACTAATTCAAATTTAGGCTTATTTAATACAGGTATGGTATAAAGGACTATCTCAGAGATGATACATCCCATTAGAGTCTGCCCAGATGTAGCATTATGTTCAGTTCTGGGTGAAGTGTTTTGGGAAATATGTCAAATGAGAATTTAACACATTAGAATGGATTCAGGGGAAGTAACAAATAGTGAAAATACTCAAAGATTGTACCATATGAGAATCAACTGAAGGAATTGAGATTTCTTTTCATATTATAACTAGTTTATTTTTCAATTTTATTTTTATTCCCCATTCCAAAGTCTCTTCTTCCAGCCAGTCTCTCTGTCACCTTGAGAAGGCAATAAATTTGATATCCAATATACATATTAAGTTATATTATTTTTATATTACATTTTCATTTTAATCATTTTTATATTATATTTTCATTTTAGTCATGTTTTGAAAAAATCAAGAAAAAGAAAGGAAAAAATATACTTCCATCTGCAATCTGAGTCCATCTGTTCTCTATATGGAGGTGGATAGAATTCAACATTATGAATCTTTTGGAATTGTGGCAGATCATTGTTTTGATTAGAATTACTAAGTCATTCACAGTTAATTATCTTTATACTATTGCTATTACTATGTAGATTGTTCTCCTGGTTTTGCTCACTTCATCTTGTATGAGTTTATATAAATTTTCCTAGGTTTTACAGAAACTATCACTTTTATCATTTCATTAATATTCCATCACATTCCTATAGCATGACTTTTTCAGTCATTTTCTAATTAAGGGGGATCTCTTCATTCTCTTAATTCTTTACCACCACAAGAGTTGCTATAAATCTTTTTGTACATATGGTTCCTTTGCCCTTTTTGGAGACCTTCTTAGGTTATTATATAGTAGGTATAGTAATGTTATTGCTGTGTCAGTGGGTAAGCCCAGTTTTATAGACTTTTGGGCAGTATTTCAAATTATTCTCCAGAGTGTTTGGACCAGTTCATAATTCTATAAAACAGGGTATTGATATACAGTATTATATCTATTCTCCCATATCCTCTCCAGAATTTGTCATTTTTCTTTTCTGTTATCTTAGGCGGTCTGATGTGTATGAGATATTTCAGAATAGTTTTAATTTTAATTTTTCTAATTATTAGTGATTCAGAGCATTTTTATATGACTATTGAGAGGTTTGATTTTTTTTTCACTAAAATGTGCCTATCCATATCCTTTGACTGTTTTTTAGTTGGGGAGTGGCTCTTATTTTTATACAGTTGAACAAGTTTTTTATATACAGATTTTTAGAAATGAAGCCTTATTTGATACAAATTTTATTTCCCAGAACTGGGAGATTTTAGCCTGGTGGTAACATGATAGTTGTCTTTAAGTTTGGGAAAGGATGTTTTGGGTAAAGGCAAATTTGTTTGTCTTGCAACCAGAGAGCAGAACTAGAAGTAGTGGGTGAACATTGCAGAGAGGAAGATCTTAGGAAGATCTAAGCAAAACAATTTATAAGAATCATAGGGATTCAATAGTGGACTGAATTTCCTTAGAAGAAAATGGATTCTCCACATTAGAAGTCGTCAGACAAAAGTTGGATGTGTAGGTTGTAGAGGAGATTATTTTTTCAGATATGAGTTGAACTATGTAGCCACTAGGGCCCCTTGCAACTCTGACATTCTTTGTGATTATGCCACTTTTAATTGTACCAATATACCAATCCATTCCCATTTTATGCTCTCTCCTAGAGACCATTCTAGTATGTTCAGGTGTCAGAAATTAGTCATTAACATTAGCATGCTAATTTCTCAGAGAAGGGTTCTGCCTGGGCTCCTTAAGCAATCACTAGACAAGATCAGAAAACAAGTAGAAACCCTGACCAGAATATTCAAATAATGCTCACTCACCACTTCCACCTCTTCTGTTTAATAAGTCTGTGTTAGCAATGCTGCTAGGTACCAATCAAAGGAAGCCATTTAAAAGGTCAAGAGGGAGTCTAATTGATAGAAAAAGTTTCTGGAGGGGAAGGGATGAATTAGAAAATACAGGTAAAGGCATTAGCCTTGTCAAGGAGATGGGCTGTTTCTTTTCCTGCGATTAAAAGGAAAGGGTTGGAGATGAGCAGAGACTGGAAATATCTTTAAGTATAGATGAGGGAAGTAGGGGGTGCTCATGCCTAATAGCTTAGCACTGGGGAAATCTGCCAAAAATGAGGAATCTTAAGAAAAACAACTCATAATTTTATGTGAAAGTGAACTAGTCCAACTGCTTTATTCTTAAAGAATAATATATTGAAGCCCAGCAGGGGAAGGGACTTCTCTAAGTAACAAAGATGATATTCAAACTCAGATCTTTTGATTTCAAATCCAGTCACCTTTCTCATTGGCTTTGGGACTCCAAGGAGAATGGAGACAGTTTAGGATAAACAAGGGGGTATTTAATAGAATTAATAATAGTCAAACAAAAGTGGAGCTGAACATTTGTGATAAACAAAGTTATAAAGTATACATTTCTATTGGGTCTTTGATGAGGAATCTACTTTTCTTCAATATTGTACTGTGGTCTTGGAGTAGGAGAAAGTCACTAATGAAGGTGGATTTATATTTGAGGAGCAGAATATAGATCACAGAACTTAAGGGGATAAGTAAGTCTAGGGTATTAAAAAGGGCAAATTTTAATTTACCAGAAAGTAGGCACATTAATATACTGTTAGTGAAGCTCTGAAATGCTCCAACAACTTTGGAAATCAATTTTAAACTATGTCCAAAAAGTAACTTAGCTGTGACTTTTGACCCAGTTACATATTTTCTAGACCCATACCCTCTAAAAGACCAAAGCAATAGGAAAATAACCCATATATTATATATAAATTAAATAAAGCATGTATAGCAGTTCTTTTTTGTAGTGGCAAAGTATATAAATTGAGACAGTACCCACAAATGGGGAAAGGCTGTAGAAATTAAATGAAGAATTGGAATAATGTGCTCTAAGAAAGAAATGGATGATTTCAGAAAAAAACTTGGAAAGACTTATATGAATTGATACAGAGAAAAGTGAGTAGAATGAGGTGAACAATTTTTGTAATGAACAATAATGTAAAAGCACTTACCTTGAAAGACTCAGATGTTTTAATGCAACAGTCAGAATGAGATAGATACTTTGGGATAGGGCCAGTATGAGAATGTTTTCCTCAACAAATTATGTTAATTACAAGAGCTTTTTTTCTTCTTCCGCTTTTCTTCTAATGAAGTAGTAGAAAGGGAGGTAGGAAGAAACAAAAATAAATGTTATTTGAAAAAAAGTTGAGAAAAAAGATTTTTAATGGAAAACACATTTTAGGGTACCTAACCTGCTTTGACTGTGCTTAACAATCCATTTCATGCCTTCCAGATGCTCATTATGAAAAAAAAAACAAATAAATAAGAACAAAATAACCCCATTCATAAGTTTTTATTCAAATAAGGAATAAAGCGTAAAATTAAATATAAATAAAATAAATGCAAATTAGTTCAACTTAAGATATTTTGGGTGGGAGACCACTAGAAGCTGGAAGAATTCGAAAAAACTCCTTGCAGAAGATAGTGTTTGTGCTATATTTTGAAGTAAAGAGGGATTCTATGTCAGAGATGAGAGTTAAGTGCATTTGAGGTCTGAGAGTTAGCTAGTGTAAAAGCATGGAGATGAGAGATGGGAGTGTTTTGTGTGAAGAACTGAGAAAAAACAGTTGGTGTGGATTTCAGAGGGCCAGAGAAGATAATAATGTCTGAAGAAGACACTGGAAAATAGGTTGGGACCAAATTGTGAAGTGCTTTAAAGAGTAAACAGAGAAAGGATATTATATTTTATTCTAGAGACAACTGGTAAACTCTGAAACTGAATAAGTGATGTGGTTAGATCTTTACTTAAGGAAAATTACTTTGGTAACAGAGTATAGGATAAAAAGGAGTGATAAATGATTTGAGGCAGAGGGAACAATTAGGAGGTTGCCTCAATTTAGGCAAGAGGCAATGAAAGCTTGATCTAAGGTAATTGCTGTGTGAGTAGAGAAGGAATCAAATATGAGAGACATGAAAGTAGAAGTGGTAAGACTTGGCAACTAATTGGATTTGTGGGGTGAAGGAGTGTAAAGAGTAGAAGAAAGTGTTGTGGTGTCAAAACTGGGAATATTTGATGGATGATGGCACCTTGCAGGGTGGACAGAAATAGGGAAGTCTGGAAGAAGTGAGGTTGTTTTTTGTTTTTTTTTTTTTTAATAAATGAGTTCAGTTATGGGAGTGTCAAGTTTGAGATGTTTCTGAGATATCTATTTTTCAAAGGTCTAGTGGTCCGTTAATGAGGTGGGGCTGAAATTTGAGTAAGGAGAGAATAGGGCTGGATAGATAAATCTGAGTCATTTGCTTAGATATGATAATTAAACCTATGGGAGCTGATAGAGTAACTCAGAGAGTGCAGCAAGGGAAGATGGCTTAAGGAGAGAATCTTGAGGTAACTAGAGCATCAGCTCCGTGTTACCCTGAGAATCCTCTCCGACCAAGATTAAAATGCCACTACAAAAGGAATACAGGAACAAAAAAACCAACAAAGAGACAGAGTGAAACAACTTTCAAGAAAAGAAAAACCCAAAAGGTAGGCAGACAACATCTAGGGTACTGTGGTGGGAGGAGAGCAGAGCCAACAAGAGAGAATCTTGAACAATCTCAATTAAGGTATGTAATATGGAAATTGAACTAGCAAAGGCAAAGAAGGAGCAGACAAGAAAGAGGAAAGAATAGTTTCATGAAAATTTAAGAGAGGTTGAAGGGAGGGGTATAAGCATTAAGCACCTAGTATGTGCCAGGCACTGTGCTTAATGCTTTACAAAAAATTTGATCCTTACAAAAATATCCTTTGAGGGAAGTACTATTACTATATCTATTTTACAGCTGAGGAAACCCAGGCAGACAGCTATTAAGTGACTTGTCTAGGATCAAACAACTAGGAAGAATCTGAGTCTGGACTTGAACTCAGATCTTCCTTATTCCTGGCTTATCTCTCTGTATTGTGCACAATTTAGCTGCCTCTTGTTGAGCTTGAGAGGGATGAGGATTGAGACCAGGAGACACCATACAAAGGTAATGGAAAGTAGAAGTTGAGATCAGAGGAAGGTCTTGAATAATCCATTATTTTATTTTCTTAAAACATGAATAATAGCAAAAAACTTTTATAAATATTTCATATACTTTACAAATTCTGCATTTATATTGCAACAACCCCTATTGTAAGGCTTCCAATAGGACATTTGATTATTTGATTTTAGCATTTGAAAAATAATGTCACATGTCTATACCACCTTAAAATTTTCAAAGTATTTTCCTTACAAATATAATGTGAAATAGGTGAAAAATTAAAAATGTATACAAGGACATCCATCTCTAAGCTAAAGAGACTTTCATTTTTGCTTGAGGCTTCTCTAGGGAGTTATAAGAAGAGAAGGAAAAGCCAAATTGGTAGGCTGAATGACCATACAGATATTATATTTGATAAATCTTATGTTTCTTAGCATCTCCCCCAAAAGATTACATTTTCAAAGAACAAAGGGAGGTATATAATCATCTACTTTAGGAGTTTGCAAGCTTTCTGTGGTGTTTGGAAATGAAAACTTGGTGCTCCCAATCACCACCATCTGTCTTTTGTATACAAAGATAATATGAATTACTCACCATTTGTTGGGCATACATTCTGAGTTTTTTGTACTAGAAGTGATGGACTTCTCTAGGCCATCCACATTTGCCTGCTCTATCTTGTGACTGGTGGTCAGGAATAGGGAAGCAGAATGTAGTCTGTGGCCAGGAAATAGTTGTTTGCTTTTTTTTTTTCCTCAGAAAGGTAATGTGCCTAAAGATGATTGATTCTACTCTCTTGGCATCATATCCCCAATGCTATAATTAAATTAACTAACTAGACCAGATTTCTGCAAAGTAAGAGAATACGATGTGTTTGTTATTTTACACTCTCACAATATTTTTGGCATTTTAGCAGAAATAGTTGTTATTCAGTTGTTTCAGTCATCCCTGACTCTTCATGACCCCATTTGAGATATCTTGGCAAAATACTAGAATGGTTTTCCATGTTCTTCTCCAGCACATTTTCAGATGAGGAACTGAGGCAAACAAGGTTAAATGATTTGCCCAGGGTCACACAGCTAGCAAGTGTTTGAGGCCAAATTTGAACTCAGAAAGAAGATTCTTAGCAGAAAATACACAAGCATAGTTAACCAAAACAAAATGTTTTGGGTGCATTTGACACAGAGCTTAAGGAATGTTCCCATAGCCTTGTATGCTTTTCTTACCAGTGTATGTCTGGGCCTTGGTTTTTGCATCTTGGCTTTACCCTATAGGTTCTCCTTTTGTTTTTTATTTTTTGTTTTTGAGGCCTAATGATCCTTTTTCTGGGATCACTATGTAAATTAAAATTTTAAAATAGTTATCATATTATAGATAGGGATAGTTATAGGTACTAACCTTTTATTTCATTGGTTTAGGAAGCCATTTCATTGGCTTATTTAATCAAACTGTTTTGATATTGTAAGGGTTAAAATGGTAGGCGTTTGACAAATGTGAGGAGAGCAGTTTGATAAAACACTTAGTTTAATTTGAGAAGAAGTACAGATAGAAAAATAGAAAGGAGGAAAGAGAGATTATTATTCTAATACTCTATGACTATACCAAAATTCCTACTACTATCTAAAATTTCTAAAAATCCTGCTCTATCTTTAAGGACAGGTGCTTTTTGTCTGGCCAGGGCTATCTAACCTACACTACCTAAAACTGATTCACTAACTACCTATCTTTCTAATTAAACAGACATTCATCACTGAGGAACTCCTTAAATCCATTTCTCTATCCCAACTGTTAGCAGTCAAAACTGCCAGTAGCAGAGACAGAGACCAACCTCTTGCTCTTCTAGAGATCCAGAGGTAAAAGCCCTCAATTGCCAACTGATTCATTTCTTATATATCTCATTTCCTAGGTAACAGAATCTCCAGCTCTGGCACACAGACTTCTATCAGCTCTGCTCTTAAAAATCCTGCTCTTCCTGCCTCTTAAAGAGACAGAGGGAGAGATTAAGAAAATCCCTTTAACAATATATATATATATGCATATATATATAATATTTTAATATGTATGATATTCATGCACATCTAAAGTTTATGTAATATTATACTTTTATTTTTTATACTTGTATGACTGTCACTAATAGCTTATTAAATACACTTTTTCTGATTATTTTTCTAAACAGGTGGGAATCAGGCCTCAAAGGATTTTAGTAGTCTCTCCCTGGACTAATAAATGAAGAAGCCCTGGGGAACTGAAAAACTCTTGAGTCAGGGTATTGGAGTAAAACCAGTAGTAATAGCAAAAAAAAAACCATTCTGAAGGCCAAGTTGAATATTAACTAGTCTCTAATTCTCCACATGTTCCCAATTCTCTCTCACTTCTCCATATAAGCATAAGTCACCATCAGTCCTCCAGTCAAGTTTCCTTTGTTCCACTTCCATAATGCTCTTGGTCCTGGTCAACCAAGTTAAGAATTTTTTTCAAAATAACCAGAATTTAATGGTTTGGGTTTTCAGTTCTACTTGTGGCCCCAGTGGGATGCCTGCCCCTTTCCACTGGTTCCTAGCAGACATGACCCTTTTCCATCTTCCCTGCCTTTTCTTCTTGATTGTGAGCATGTTGAGCATGTCTCAATAAATCTAGTTTGCTTTACTTTCTTTGTCTTGTTACATGCTCCATGTTTCCTTTTATTGAATTTTTTATCTCAAACTTGACTGAATTTATAATAAAACAAAAACCCTGATCAATAATCAGGCCCCTTATCAAGCTACTATTTGTATGGGAAAATGTGATTTAACTTGAGTTTATTGACTGAGGTTCCTTTTCCCCCAAAAAAGAAATATAGCATGTTGTTTGTAGGAGATAGAAAAGTGGCCTGAGACAAAAAGATCTGAGTTCCAGGCCTCATTCTTCCACTTAATGGTTGTGTGACTCTTGGCTAATCACAACTCCTAAGTTCCCCACAAGTTCCTAATACTATAAATTGTAGAGGGGTCAGTCATCTGTATTGGTAGAGCTTTCACGTGAAACTACTAATACCAATGAAATCATTGATCTAATTCTAAAAAAATGTTAGAGAGAAAATATCCAAGGTTTTACCAATGCTTTAGATCAGTGATGGGCAAACTACAGCCCACTGGCCAGATGTGACCCCCTGGAATGTTCTATCTGGCAGCAGGACATTATTTCTAATCTGACGAATACAATGAGTAAGACACAATACAATGAAACTTCAAAAGAGTTACCTTAGAAACAGACTAACAGATGAGCATTTCCTTTCCTTTGGCCCCTTCTTTAAAAAGTTTGTCCATCACTGCTTTAGATAAATAATTGAGCTTTAAGGCAGGAAGTTTCTTTGGAGACCATTTAGTCCAAACCATTAACTTTCATGGTTGAGGAAAGGGAAAATGGAGAATGGGAATAAATTAATGAGTTGCCCAAAGTCATTTAGGCAAGGACAAGGACCCAAGATTTCTGACTATGAGTACAATAGTCTTTCTATTACAGGAGAAATTACCCTATTATTGTGGGGTTAACAAACTTGAAACTCATAATAAAAGAACTAAACACTAATTATTATTGATCTATTTAGAGGAGAATTAGGAGAATTTAAATTCTTAATCAGCCTGATTCTTTTTAAAAGTCCTATTCAATGAAGAATTTAATGACTCTACAAATTCCATGTTGTTAAATTTTTAACATATAATAAATTCCTAGTAATTTTCCTACTATCATATATTTATTTATTTATTTGATTATTTAGAAGAAAGTGAAAGGTAAAAAGAAATTTCAAGATGACAACTTAACTAAAGCCAAGTTTCTAGACCACAAATAAATGGATGTAAGAGGCACTGCTAAGGAAAGCTGTTATATTTCCCTGGTTTGAGTATCCATTACAAATGATAATATGCTGATAATGGTTCTGTAATTTGTTAGATAATCTTTCTACGTGCCACAATGGATAAGAATATTGGACTTGGAGTTAGAATGGCTTGAGGTCAAATTTGGCCTCAGCAACTTACTGTGATCCTGGGCAAGTCAGAACCTTTTTTCAACCTCACTTGCCTCATCTATAAGAACATTGTACCTATGTTCCAGTGTTATTTTGAGTATAAAATGAGATAGTTTGCTCATCATCTTTGCTGTTGCTTTCATTATTTTTTTGGCTAAAATTTTCATTGTGGTTTAGCTAGACTTGGAACGAGCCTTTTTGGATTCAGTGTGGCTGATCATTAGAAAACAATATTCCATCCTCAGCATATTCAAAGCCTCTCATGCTTGGTAGGACCTGCCAGGACATGAGAATAAAATTTGAGAGCTAGCTAAGGATCACCTTCATGCCATCAAGAGGCATCACATTATATGGGTAAATCTTGTTTGAGGAAATACCCTGAAATATATTTAACAGGTCTAGAATACTCCCCAGATAATTGTTTTGGCCCCAGAAATTTGTTGGTATCCTCTAAGTAAAATTTCTCAACTGGTCGTCAGATTCTGTCCACAAAAAAAAATAAAAGAAAGAAAGAAGGAAGGAAAGAAAGAAGGAAAGAAAGAAAGAAAAAAAGGAAGAAGAAAGAAAGGAAGGAAGGAAGGAAGGAAGAAAGAAGGAAAGAAAAGAAAAAAGAAAGAGAAAAAGAAAGAAGGAAAGAAAAAGGCTCTTTCGCTTGATTCTTTGTCAAATATACTTGTAATGGCTGCAAATAAGCTTCCCTTTCTTATCCCCATTCCATCAAGCTCTGTAGTGCTGGCTTCTTGCCATAAAGCACCTAATCTCCTAGGACTAGCTGTGAACTGAGTAGGCAGCTGCTGCCATTGTAACTTGAGTCTTTGGGCCATTCTGGGATACACAAAGAGGCACTGGGCCAGACCTATTGTCAAGAACAATTTAATTCAGTATGATTCAATGAATATTTATTGATCTCACACTGCATGTAAGGTACTATATTAGGCACTGGGGAATGTGAAGAAGTTTAAGCCATGGACCATTCACTTAAAGGATTTATAACACAGATGGTGAGTAAGGAACATGATAATTTGCATTTATATATAGTGCTTTCACACAAGTTTTCATTTGATCCCTACAATGGTTCTTGCTAGTATTTAAGTTATTCCAGGTACAAGATACTTTGTGGTTAAGTACCTGCTTAAGACAAAATGATAACTCACAAGCTTTCCTTTATTAGTCAGAACACCATAAAAAATGAAAGAAAAATCATTTATTGAGTTTCTACTCTGTGTCAAGTTCATAAGATACCAATACAGAAGTGAGACAGTCCCTAGAAACAAGAACTGACATGGAATAATGGTAAAATACTGCTTCTGAAGCCAAAATATCCAAGTTCAAAACCGAACTCTGATAATACTTGTGTGACTGAGGGCAAGTCATTCAGTATCCTTAGATCTTTGTTTCCTTATTTATAAAATGAAGTGACTGAACTAAATGAGGTCTCTTCCAGCTTTAGATATGTACTACAAGGAACTTGTAGTATTCTAATAGAGGAAGATACCATATAAAAGGGAGCAATAGCTAGGGAAGGAGTTTGAGATTAGGGGAGTTCCAGGAAACGTGAGTGGAACTTTAGGGCAATTCACTTGTCCAGTTCTTTCTAGTAACAATGATTAAACATCAGTTTGATGACCATTCTCAGAGCAAGAGTTGAAAAATGGAGGTATGGGGAGGAGGTATATGAATGGCAACAGGGCAGATGGTAATCTGTGATTTTCTTATGAATGGTTGAAGGTGATGTGAAACATAGTGTTGGATAAATTAGATAGAATGGATTAAATGACTTTTTTTTCACTCAATAAGTCAGGATAATTTCATTTGAGGGAAGAGCCCCAAGGATGGATTTATTCCTTGGAATTGAGGAGGGCTGGAGAATGATATTCAGAGGATGACTTTTTCAGTTGGAGGAAAGTAGGGCAAATGTTCAAGTAGGCACTGATTTCCTGGAGGATGATTAGATATAACTTAATGAAATTAAATTTAAAGCATTTAATAAAATAATATTAAAGGTATTCAATAAAACAGTTTAGAAGATTAGCAATAAAATATTTCTCCTGTGAACTTGGGTCATTCTCTCAGATGACACACAATCAATGAAAGGAGTTACTATACCTGAGGAACACAAACGAAGAGGCAGAAAATAGGAGCATGTGTGAGCATGTGGCACATACTCAGTGGGGGGTATTCAAGTAGGTAATATTTATGGCTTGGAAATCTTGTGGGGAGGATGCCTGTGTTGAAAGACCTGTAGGGAATATATGTGTACTGGCCATGTTTATTAAGGACAATTTATACCTCTAACATTTCAGTTTCTGATGTCTTCTGGTGATACCACTACATTGTTCCTTCTGGGACTGCTCATTGCTGGACTCCCATGTATTACAATCTCTATCAGGTATATATGAGTTGCATGTTGTCTCTGTTGGACAGGGCTTGCCACTGGTCTCCCATGGCAGCTACCATTTAACAGTGCTTTTTTGACAGAGAAATTATATATATATATGTATATATATATATACACATATATATTTAAACACTTTTGTGTCAGGTACTGAGCTAAAATTGAAAGATTTTTTTAATAATAAGTTTTTTTTTCCAGATTACATGCCAATGTATTTCTTAATATTTGTTTTCTGATATTTTACAATCCATGTTCTCTTTCTCCCTCCCATCCCTCCCCTCTCTCTGAGAAGGGAGGAAATATGATATAGGCTGTACATGTATTGTCATATAACACATATTATGTTCTTCATATTGTGAAACAAATGGACATCCCTTTAGTTTCTAGTTCTTTGCCACCACAAAAAGAGCTACCATAAATGTTTTTGTATAGGCAAGTTCTTCCTCTCACCACCACACTTTTAATCTCTTTAGGACTGTTGTTCAGTCATTTCTCACTTTCTCAGTCAGGTCTGACTCTCTTTGACCCCGTGTGGGATTTTCTTGGCAAAGATACTAAAGTGATTTGCCATTTCCTTCTCCAGCACATTTTATAGATAAGGAAACTGAGGCAAACAGGGTTAAGTGATTTGCCCAAGGTCACTTAGCCAGTAAATATCTGAGGTTAGATTTGAACTCAGGAAGATGACTCTTCCTGGTTCCAGGCCTAGCACTCTAGCCCTTGTGCCATCTATCTGTCTAGATCTAGGGATATAAAGGCTATAAAAGAAAGATGGTGCTTTCCTACCAGAAGACAACATACAAAGGGATTGGGAAATCCAGAGAGTGATTAAAATGAGTTAAAAAGTGGGGAGATTGCTATTGCAGGCACAAGCTAGATATCAGAGTTGAATGACCCAGCACCAAAGTCCAAGTTACTATTCAAGGGAAGAAGATGGAGATGGAGTGATAATATCAGTAGAAACTACTGGTGAATGAGTCAGAATTCCCAAAGATGGAAGGAAATTGAGAAGCCATCTGGTTTGAACCACACCTAAGTATAACAACCTCACAAACCTCTCCTTGGAGATATCCAATGGTAGGAAACCTATTATAGTTTTATATGTAATCCATTTTGGGGCAGCTGCAATGGAGATGAAGCTCCTCCTTACACCAACCCTTTTTGCAATTTCTGCCCATTGTTCCTTCTTCCAGTCTTCGTGGTTCAACAATGGATCTAATCTCCATTTCACATGATAGTTCTGCATTACAATATGTTTTCCCCTTTCCAACCCTCTTCCCCTTCCAATCTTCCCTCCGTTCTCGTTCTCCTGATTAAACATTTTCAGTTCACAATTATTTTTGCCCTCTTCTGGATGAACAAGAGCAATGATTCTCAAAATGTAACTTGGTAACTTGTAAGGGTCTCTAAGATCCTTTTAGGAGGTCTGCAAGGTCAGCATTATTTTCAAAATAATGCCAAGATGTTTTAATTTCTAATATGGTAAACATTTATACATATAACAAACCAAAAGTTCTTTGGCATTCTTATATAAGGGGTATAAAGCAATCAAATAAGATTAGGAGTGAAGCAAGGTTGTATAGTATCACCGCTTTTATTCAATGTAAGAACAAGAAATTAAAAAAAATTGTTAAAGAAGAAGCAAACTACCACTCTGAAGATAATATGATGGTATACTTAGAGAATCTTAGAGGAACAACTAAAAAACTAGTTGAAACAATTAACTTTAACAAATTGCAGGATAAGAAAAATCCCCACATAAATCAACTGCATTTCTATATGCTACCAACAAAACCCAACATGAAGAACTATAAAGACAAATTCCATTTAAATAGCTACTGACAAATGTTATAAAGAAGGTATATTTTGTCTACTATTATCGTTATTATAGGGTATATTAATCAGGAAAGCTGTGCTTTGGATTCCCTTGAAAGCTGGTGCAGGGACACCTGAGTCCTGTCACTCAGCTGGATGTTATAATAACTGCCCTTCTCGATAACAGTGTCCAGGGAACTTTCAGCTTGGATCTTGGATTTGGATCCTCTCCTTTGGATTGCTCTTAAGCTTCTCCTTGGATCTTCTCCTTTGGACTGCTCCTGAGACTTTGCTTTGTGACCTTCTACTTTGGATTTGGTTTTGGAGGACTTTGTCTTTGGACTTCGCCTTGTGACTTCTCTTTTTGGACTTCTCCCTGGATCCCATTGCCAGTAACCTGGGTGAATAGCTGGCCTTCCTTTTCATTGCTTCTGGAGAAATTGTTTATGGAGAGGCCTTCCTTTCCTGGAGGAGACTGCATTGGTGGAATCCTTGCTGAAGATACCTCCCTGGTCCTCTGGATGAAGATTATTGAGGCTTTCTAGGGCTGAGCCCCACACCACAGCAGTGCTTAGGGTGATAGGCTATATAATTCTCTACCTTCTTCTTATATTTTCCCACTTTCACTTTTTCCACCTCTTTGTAAATAAAGCTACTAAAAGTCATTTTGACTTGTTATAATATCTTTAAAATGGTGACCACAGTATTACTTATATAGAATCCTCATATTTAGTATTAAAATCTAAATTTTAAATTATTAAAGGATAAGAACTCATCATTTTACAAAAATTAATGGGAAATGGAGGAGTTCCCGGTGAACTGGAAAGACCTCCAGGAACTGATGCAGAGTGAAAGGAGCAGAGCCAGAAGAACATTGTACACAGAGACTGATATACTATGGTAAAATCGAATATAATGGACTTCTGTACCAGCAGCAATACAATGACCCAGGACAATTCTGAGGGATTTATGGCAAAGAACACATTCAGAAGAAGAACTGCAGGAGAGGAAACATATAAGAAAAACAACTGCTTGAATGCATGGGTCGGGGTGGACATGATTGGGGATGTAGACTGGAAACTACCACACCAATGCAAATTTGGAAATAGGTCTTGATCAAGGACACATGACAAAACCAGTGGAAATGTGCGTTGGCCATGGGTGGGGGGAGTGCGGGGGGTAAAGGGGAAAGTAGGAGCATGAATCATGTAACCATGTTAAAAATGAATATTAATAAGTGTTTAAATTAAAAAAAATAATGGGAAAACTATAAAGCAGGTTGGTAGGAATTAGGCAAAGACTAACTTTGTATATCAAGATAAGGTCAGAATGGGTACATGAATTGGACAAAAAGGATGATATAAGCAAATTAGGTAAGTATGGGAAAATTTACCTTATATATATGTGTGTGTGAGTGTGTGTATGTGTATGTAATGGAATAGCTTATGACCAAATGAGATAGAAAGGATCATAGGTGGCAAAATGGATACTTTGGATTTCATGAAATAAATACATTATTTCCGCAAAAATGATACTAACAAAATTAGAAGGAAAGCAGGAAACTGGGAAATAATTATTACATTGTTTCTCTGAAAAGGGTCTTATCTCAAATATGTAGGGAATTGAGCCAAATTTATAAAAATGTGAGTCATTCCTAAATTGATACATGGTCAAAAGATATGAGTAGACAGTTTTAAGAAGAATAAATCAAAGCTGTCAATAGTCACATGAAAATATCAAACACTTCATATTCCTCAGATTGGCTAAGATGACAGAAAGCGAAAATGACATGCCAGAGAGTATGTGGAAAAATTGAGAAACTGATGCCCTGTTGGTGGAGTCGTGAACCTAGTCCAACTATTCTGGAGAATAATTTGGATCTACTTCTAAAGTGCTATAAAACTGTGCATACCTTTTGACCCAGTAATACCATTCCTATCCTAAAAAGATCATAGAAAAGAGGGAAAAAAAAGCTATGTTGTTCAAAAATATTTTATGGCAGCCCTTTTGTGGTGGCAAAGAATTAGAAATTGAGGGGATATCCATAAATTGTGAAATGGTTGAACAAGTTGTAGCATATGATTGTAATGGAAAAGTATTACACTATAAGAAATGATGAGCAGGATGGTTTCACTAATAACTGGAAAGACTTATGTGAACAAATGTGAAGAGTAAAACCATGAAAATACTTTACATAGTAACAACTCTATTATAAAGATGATCAGATATGACTTAGCTATTCTGATCAAAGTAGTGAATAAGATAATTCCAAAGGACCAATAAGAGAGAACTGATGGACTGTGGGTAGAGACTGAAACATATGTTTTAATTTCTTTTTTTTAGTCATTAAGAGTTTTTTTTGCAACATGGCTAATGTGGAAATGTTCTTCACAGGTACAATTGATACCATAGCCTTCCTTCTCAAAGGATGAGGGAAGACAGTAGATTGGAAGAGAATTTGGAATTCAAAATTAAGAAAAATGAATGTTAACATTTTTTTACATATAATGTAAAAATATTAAAAAGTCTGAGAATGGCTACTCTAGAGATAATTCACTCCAAGAAAATTTCTTCTTGAAATGTACCACCCAGAGCTGAACATAAAGTGTAAGATATGGTGTGATTAGAGTAAATTCCTCAATCTGAAAGTTATATCTCTATTCATGCAGCTTGAAACTACACTTTTTTTTTGTCTTCCCCATCACAGTTGTGACTGATACTGAACTTGAAGTGCCCTTGAACCCTGATCTTTTTTTTTTGACAAATTACTGTTTGACCTTACTTCTCTCATCCTCAACATTTGAAACTGATTATTCGAATCCAAGTGTGAAAATTTATATCTGTGCCTACTGATTTCATCTTATTAAATTTCTCTCAGTGCCCTATTTTGTCATCTCATTTTCTCAAACCTGAAATTGTTTTGATTCACCACGGGAATGAATGAGAAAGAAAATAGCAGAGAGACAAAAACCTCTAGGTATCATGTCTTAGAGGAGTGTCCTTCCAATCAATCTTTTTCAAATGCATACTTTAAAAATTTGTCTTTGTTCAGTCATTTTTCAGTTGTGCCCAACTATTTCTGACCACATTTGACGCTTTCTGAGGCAAAAATGGTTAACTGACTTGGCCAGGGTCATGTAGTAAGTATCTCTACCACCTAGATACCTTTTCATGTATATTTAGCTGATTTCAGCCATTTTTAGGTTTTAAGTTATGTGCTATAACTTTAAAGTAGATAGTCTAAATATTATCACTGTAATTTCATTTGCCACCTTTTTTCCATGGATTTTGTATAAAAATGGTGCTGGACTTATTGAGTTCAAATTCTGCTTCAGAAACCTACTAATTCTGTGGCTAAGCAAGTTGCTTAGTCTTTCCCAGACACAGTCTCTTTCTCTGCAAAAAGGGGAATGATAATAGCAAGTGGTTCAATTAGTTGTAAGGATCAAATGAAACAAAATATGTAAAAGTGCTTTGAAAATCCTGAAGTGCCATGTAAATGTTAGTTCTAGCTATTGTTATGCTTGATGTTCTGTTCTTTTCCTTCCCCTTCCCCTTCCCTTCCCTTCTCCTTCTCTTCCCTTTCCTCTTCCCCTTTCCTTTCCTCTTCCCCTCCTCTCCCCTCCCCTCCCTTCCCTTTCCTCTTCCCCTTCCCTCCCCTCCCATCCCCTCCCCTCCCTTCCCTTCCT